>NC_067475.1:155052311-155352311 GCF_947179515.1 Apodemus sylvaticus
AGTGTGTATGTGTGTGTGTGTGTGTGTGTGTGATAGGAGCATGCACATGCTAAGATACACATGTACAAGTTGTGTGTGGCTTATCACCTTCCACCTAGTTTTGATGCAGGGACTCTTATTTGACCTAGTGAATACCACGCTTGCTAGATTACAGGAGCCTATAAATTGTCCTGTCTCTACCATTTACTAAAAGAGTTCTTAAATAACAGATATACATTAGTACATTAGGGTATATGGTGATCCTCATGTATATGTGGTAAATATTATCCACAGATTCATCTCCCTCATCTTAATTATATACTTAAATTAACATTCATATATTAGGCTCCATTATGGAATTTTCAAGCAAAACTTACTTTCCTTGATCCTCCTCCTCTTATCTCATCTCCCTGTTTCTCTTTCATCCTTCACACCCTCGACTTTCCACAGTCATGTAACATCAATTTTTCTGTCCCTCCTTCTTCAACACCTCTGCTCACTCATCAATTTGTATAACATCTACATATGCCTTTCTAGATCTCTCTCCCTTATTGATATACAGGTGCAAGTAAGGTCTGGAAAGTAATCTGCATGCTCATCAAGCAATGCCTTGATGGCCACGTCTAGAATTAGCACATACTACCAAATTCAGAGAAAAGTTTTTCCTCGGCTTTAATTCTCTCAATTATAAAATACTTTGTCTATCTATCTATCTATCTATCTATCTATCCATCTATCTCTCTATTTATCTATCTATCTATCTGTCTGTCTAACTATCTATCATCTATCTTAATCTTTATCACCTATGTAATATCTGTGTGAATAATGGAAATATGTGTGTGAATATGTGAAGCATGTGCATGCAGGAGCCTATCAGAAAATCACAATTCCCTTGAACTGAAATTGCAGGCAGGGTGAGCCATCCTAAGGTTTCAGGGAAGTGAACCTGGGCCATCTGTCAGAGCAGCAAGCACTCTGAAATGTTGGGGCACCTTTCAAGACCTTGAGCTTATTTTTATAATCATATAACTTATGAAGAAGGAATCCACACATTAAGTCAGTGTGTTGTTGTTCCACGAAATGAATCCATATACATTTTGAAGGACAGCCTCATATATCCTGTTATGGACCAACCAACCTGATAGTTGGGTATGTCAAATGACAAAAAATATAGAAGCCATGCAAAACATCAAATTTCTTTTAAACAAGTTATTATCCTATTCACAAAGTTGCTTCTGTTCTATACTACCATCAGATAAAATCCACAACATTTCTTTTTCTGTTGATAAAGAAGCATTAACAGGGAAAAGAGAGAAGACTTTTGAAACACAGTACCTTTTACTGATGACACTGTAAGGAATTGAAAGCCCCCTTCCTGTGGCCACCCTACCTCAAAAGCTGGCCATTCCAAGTTGCAGTAAGTGGTCATCAGTCTTAACTTCCTTAAAATGAGTGAGAATAAGATTGAGTTGAGAAACAGTCTGTCCCTTGGTATCTCTCACAGTCCAATACAAGTAAATACCCAACAACCCAAGAAACAGAATAGAGAGACAAAAAAAACAGCTGCTCCAAGACTGAAAACAAAAATGATTCTGAACACTCAGAGCCACTGATTCACAAGTTGCTTTGGAATTGGAATCAGCACAAGGAAGAAAACAACTGATGGTGGAACTCTGTTTTCATCAAAAATTCCTCTAACTGATAGGTAGGTTCTTCATCCACCCTGGAGTCAGAAACACCTTCCTGACTCCCATGGCTATGACCCTCCAGCACACCTGCTCTTAGCCACTCCTTGCCATGTATACAGACAGGCTTTTTTTCAAATAATGAAAGCAAGAAGGACACAGACAATACACAAACTAGACACTTCTCCGGCTGGGGCCAGACCCTCATAGTCAGGGATCCTGGAAGTTTGGGGGTTTCTGGCCAATGTACCATATGTTGTTCCCAGATGGCAAAACCTCAAAGACACTATGAGAAACCACAATTCCAATGCAAGCACGTGAGAGTCATTATCCAAGCCCGAGATTGGTCCACAAACCTTCCTGGTGGAGCAGGAATGAGAGTGACCCCTGCCCCCCAGCTCTACATGGAGGGGGTTTATAAAGGGAAAAAAACACAAGCGGGGTTTCTAAGCCTTGGCATTACATGAGAGGGTAAAGGAATGTTGGTCTTTTTCCCAGAGCCCAAGGGTAGCAGCCATATCACTCCACGGACAGCAGACAGTAGTTTTCTCCAAGGACAGCAGTTTAATACAGAGTTTGGAGAATACGATGGAATCTCACTAGCTGTGTTTGTTTTTTGTTTTTGTTTTTGTTTTTTTTTTGGATTGTTTGGGTTTTGTTTTGTTTCGTTTTTGCCTCTTCATTGGCCGTGCCCCTGTAAGAGCACGTTAACTTAGAATGAAGTCTTAAGAATAAAATGGAGTTTATTCTGCTACCTCAGTCCCTTCACTCCCACTGTCCAATCTCTAAAACTACACTTATCATGGAAAAGTCAGTGCACCCAGGCCCTAGTCCAAGCTTGCTGAGAAAGGACTGCAGGTTCTTGCTGAGCAAGGAAATTAGATTTAGGTTAGGAGCAGATCTGACAAGGAGCTGAGACTACTCCCAGCTCTGTCAGGTCCTAGCTGTGTGGCTCTAGGGGGAAAGAAATCACCCAAGCACAGCTGGCCCAAATCAAACTTGTTAGGTCTAGTTCCAGGCCACTGCTTTCCACTGCCTTACCATTGATAGACATTGGTAGTCAATTAGAGCACCACAGCCTGCTGGTCTCAGATACTCCAGTGGGGTCTTTTAATCATGTACACTACCATCCTGTAGCTACAGCTCCCCAAAAAACAATTTGACACCCTGCTTCCTGAATTACAAACAAGGATATGAGAAGATGGAAGAGTAAACAAAATAAGCCAAGGACATAAATAAACAAAGAAGGTCATTTCCTGAGTGGGGGAATTTCAGTGACAACAACTACAAGGTGTTGTGACAGCAAGTAACTGGGACAGTGATATATACTTGGAAACTGGACTTGAAACCTGTTCTCAGGAATGGGGAGAGAGGGCATTGTCTGGAATTCTGAAGGTGTGAAGTTAGCTGTGCTTGGAGACTGAAAGCAAGCCAATGAGCCTGAAGCTGAGTGTCTAGGAATGCAGACAGGACCCAGTGGTAAGGATGAAGGCAGAGCAACAGAGCAGACCCAACCTTGGGCTCAGATTCTAAGCATTATTCTAAGTGCAGGGGAGAACTTCAGGAGGATGGAAAACAAAATGGCAAGACTCTCATTAAGGCTTTTAAAAGACTCCCTCTGAGCTGGTTGAGAAGTCATATACCAATAATTGTACCACTTGAAAGGCAGAGGCAAGCTGATCTCTGAATTCAAGGACAGCCTGGTCTAGAGAGTGAGTCTAGGATAGACAGAACTACACAGAGAAGTCTTGCCTTGAAAAAACAAGGAGACAAACAGCTAGCATGGCTTCTAACCCAGCACTGTGTGAGACACAGATGAGAAGACCACTGCAGCTTGCAGATGCCTGCTTAGCTCCAAGTTTAGGAAATGAGTAGACAGTCTAAGGGAATAAAGCAGAAAGTCATAAACCAGAGACCTCTTCTAGCCCAAGCACAGGTATATATAATCCTATATAATAGATACTACATACTCCAGGTACTGTATACTACACGCACATCTCCACACCCACACCCCCACACCCCCCCACACACATGTATATATGTGTGTGTGTGTGTGTGTGTGTATGTGTATATGTATGTGTATATGTATATGTATACACATATATATATTTATCCTGGAGCTGAAGATGTGTTCCAGGCCCTTCTCCTGGGATACTAACTCTTCCACATATGCATCTGAGGAATGAACATAATAAGCACAGTGCTTCTCTGACAGCCCACAAGCCCAAACGCCATCCGTCAGTGGCAGGAAGGGAAAGGAGTTAGTAAAGGCCAAGGTCAGCGAACCTCTTCCCATTATGAAAACACTGCTCAGCTTGTCATAATATCAGTGGGGTTAAGTACTTGGTGGGGTTGAGTACTTAGGGCAAAAATTCCAGTTTAGCGTCTTCTACTTCAAAGAAATAAAAAATAAGTGAATGTTGTGAGAAGCAGCACTGCCAAGGAGATCCTGGCTACAGTGGTGCAGGATCCTAGGGCTAGAGAGATGCCACAGCAGTCAGGAGCACCCGGGGCTCTTCCTATGGACCTAATTCACATCCCAGCAGCAGTGTCCGGTGGCTCCCAGGTGCCTATAATTCCAGCTCCAGGAAACCCAATGCCCTTTTCTGACCTCCAAGGGCACCCAGGGATACATGGCACACAGACAGACAGACAGACAGACAGACAGAAATGTCTCTTGGATTTCACCATGATGTCTAATGTTGATTAGTGACTAGAAATATTCTTTATTGATTTGGTTTGCATGGTTTTGAATGGTGTGTAACTGAATTTATGAGGCACATTGTGGTGCTTTGTTTTATGTATATACTATGTGGAGTTTCAATCAAATTTATGAACATAACAATTGTATCAACAGTTTATTTCGTCTGTGTTTAAGAACATTAAAATCCTTTATTAGCAGATACATACTGTTCATTGTTTGGTTCATTGTGGGGCCAGGCAGTCCAGTGGGTCACAGAGTAAGCTTTCCTGGCTCACAGAGCTCTTTTGTTCAAATCTTCCATTTCCTAAAACCCCTAAAGGTAATTTTTGCTTCTGTGATCTGAAAAGCAGTTTGGTGTCCCACATAGCCTATCTGTCCACACTTAGAAAATGATCCTGCTTTGTGTTGTCTTGAAAATAGATATAGTAAAATAGAAAATTTTTAATTAATTGTAGTGCTGGAATAAAACCCTGGGCCACATGTATACGTGATAACTATTCTAACTATCTGAGCTGCAACACTAGTTCTGAGTCCATTGACATATGGTCTCACTAAGTTCCTTGGGCAGGCCTTGAACCCTGAATCTCTCTGACTCAGCCTCTCAACTGAGCCCAGAGGACCTGTGGAGGAATCCGGACCATCAGAGGAAGTCCTTAGTCTGGTCCAGCATCTGGAAATGCAGTGGGGGCTGTTCCATTTCTCCAACACATCGGTTTAGATAAGGACACAGCCCATGATTTTAAAACTTTATTGTAGAAAGATAGGGGAAAAGAAAAAAGATAGAAAATTAAAGAGAGAAAGAAGAGATAGAGGGGTGAGAGCTGGCCATGACCACTGGAAAGAGGGGAAAAGAATGTGGAGAGAGGGGGGACAGCAGAGAAAGAGACAAGGGGGAGCTCAGGCAAGAGAAAGGGGAGAGCTAGGAGAGGCCAAGCATCCCCTTTTATAGTGGGCTGGGCTACCTGGCTGTTGCCAGGTAACTGTGAGGCAGGCAAACCTGGCTGTAACCAGGTGACTGTGGAGGTGGAGTTCAGCCAGAACACTAGGGTGCTGGGTGCAGCCCTATGTGACTGATGGCCACAGGATTATGTCCAAAATACAACCAAAAACAAAACTGTCATAGAGTGAAACATGGTCTTACAGAAAGCAGACCAAACAGAGCCCATTTCAAAGGGAAGAAGGCTGTTTTCTCCAAAGAGCCCCTAGTACAAAGAGCCAACACATCCTCAATGGAGTTAAGAAATAACAAAGAAGGGATCTGTGGTGAATAGTTTTATGTCAACATGATACAAGCTATGAAATCATTGGAGTGGAAGAATCCTCAATTAAAGAAAATTCCTCCATAAGATCAGGCTGCAGGCAAGCCTGTAGGACATTTTCCTCATTATTGATTGATGTAGAAGGGCACATCCCATGTGGGTAGCACCATCCCTGGGCTGGTGGTCCTGGGTTCTATAAGAAAGCAGGATGAGCATGCCATGAGGAGGAAGCCAGTAAGCAGAACCTCTCTGGGGCCTGAGCATCAGTCCTGCCTACAGGAGCCTGCCCTGTTTGAGTTCCTTCTCTGATTTCTTCAATGTTGGACTACACTGTGAAAGTATAAGCCAAATAAACTCTTTCCTCCTCAAATTGCTTTGTTCAGTTGCTTTGCCTCTGAGCTCTGCTCTCAGCTGCACTGCAGACAATGAGCCCTTGAGTGAGGGTGGGGCGATGGTTTAGTGCTAAGAATGGGTTGGGGGTGGGGTCAAGTGCATGTGTGGTATTGGTCCTGCTGACCTCCTAAGGCAAGATGACAGGACAAGAGTGCTTCCTAGGGTGAGAGTGCTAATGTGCTCCTGATCTTTCAGGATACACATATGTGCACACAAGCACACAAACATACTCGAGAACCTGTGTGTGTGCCTAATTCTACTCATTTTTTCCTTTCAATTTGTTTGATGGGCCTGGCAGCCAGCTGCCACCTGGTTTGGTGGACTCATCTTGTAATTTCTCTAAGTGCTTCTTGTGCTCTCAAAGGGAGTTTGGGAGATCTCTATATGGGGAGGGGTCATTGGTTACACACACACACACACACACACACACACACACACACACATACACACATTCAACTCAGTTGTAACCAAGCTAGTGACCCTCATAGGACAGGGATATTAGCCAACAGCTAGCACATACTCAGGTTCTGACCTAGGAGTTTGTCCACTGTAGACAGAGGTAGACTCCACTTCTGGAAAGTGTCACGTAACTTGATTGTGTCTTGTTACCTCATTTATAATATGTGTGTAGTTTCCATCTCAAAGTTGGATGAACTCAGCAGACAAGGACTGAGTGAAGCACAGATCCTGGGATCCAGGCAGACAAGACTGGCAAACTAAATCTTGCATCCAGGTAGATATTCTGAGTAGATGCAGAGGACACTAGCCCATCTGTGTCACACAGAAGGCTGTCCTGTCCACGCAAGGACACTACAGAGCACTATAATCTATAGATGGGTAGAGCTCAGCTCCAGTTTGTGCCTGAGGGACAGGAAGGTACATCTGGAGCTGAACTGGACTCTGTGTGAACCTGAGGCAGAGGAGTAGTCTATTTGATCCTAGGACACCAAGAGAAGAGAATCCCAAGGGAAGTCCCAGCACCTGTCCCTGCAGCTGTCAGCAAGCCAACAGGACATCCAGGGTCAGGCATGGGAGAGCTGCTAATCCCCAGCTGACCTCAGAGGCTGTGGAGAGCAGCTGCAGTGAAGGACCAAGCTCTCATCTATCTCAGTCCTGTAGGAGACAAGACCTCCCTTTCTCTCTGTGTGGTGCACTGTCCTCAACCCTCTGCCCTTCCCTCCTCATCCACAGCTAGATAATCTCAGTCCTGTGCAGACACCCCATCACACAACTGCAGTGCCCTGCCCTGGGACAGATGGTCTGTCCTGGACCTGCACACTGCAGAAGATAGACTTCTCCAGAAGAACCTTAGAAGGCCTCTCGCAGAGAAGATTCAAGATAAATCAAGAGATAGGTGGAGGCAAGAGCTAAAGAGAGATTTGCTGGAAGTGTATGTGGAGGGAGGGTCTGGATAATTCAAACACGCTCTGCAGCCTTGTGGCCACCAAGAGTCCCTAAAAGGTCTACTCAAGAGGAAGCTGACATCTCCAGAGAACAGGAAGCAGGGATGTTCTAGACATGGGATCAAAGGCAAAGATAAATGGAGCGGGGGAGACCTGCAGCATAAATGGACTGTGGGACTGACAGGGCTTAAGTAAAACCCATGGTGTTTCTTATCTGAAGTCACAGCACCAAATTAGGGGGCTTAAAAAGAGAGGATGGGGAGGTTAAGGGACTGTGGCATGGCGGTGTGGGGGAAGGGGGTGCCCAGGCAGACCCCTGTCCAGGCACCCCTTTCCCCTGAGGGACCACACACACACAGGCATGGTATAGACTAGAGTTTATTCAGGGTAGAGGTTGGGAGCTAGTGGCAAAGAAAGGCAGAGAGAGAGAGAGAGAGAGAGAGAGAGAGAGAGAGAAGAAGTAGAGTGGAGTGGAGGCCAGCCATGACCATGTGGAGGGGGGAGGAAAGCCCAAGGGGGAGAGTGGAGAGAGCAAAGAGGGAGAGGAGGGGCAAGTAGCCCCTCTTATAGTGGGCCAGATCTCTGGGGCGGGACATACCTGGCTATTGCCAGGAAGGTGTGGGGTGGAGCTTAGACAGAATACCAACAGGGACCATTCAGCCCACTCCATAAGCCAAATGAAAGGATTCCCGCACACACCAAGAAAGGAATACAGGGGGCTTGGCTCTGAAGAAACACCATGTGTATCAACTAAGATAAGCAAATGAACACCTTTCCATACTGGTCTGTGTTCCTGCCCCACCACACTAAGAACCCCCACACCAGTGGAAGTGCAACCCGAGAATTGTATCTCTACTGATTATCAGGTGGTTCAGGACATTACAAAGGCAAAATTAAGTTTTCTTACAGTTCCATGTGTGATCTGTAATTATCTCAACACAAAAAGTGGCATAAGTGGGAAGGATTTTGGAATGAGGGTTCAGTGGGCCTCCTCTGTCCTTCCTTCTACGATGGAACACCAATAGCAAACAGACCCAAACTCAGGGTTCTCCTGCAAGTACACCCAGTTGTTCTGCTGACAAAAATGGCTGTTGTACCTTCAGAGTGACAATACAGATTATTGAAGGAAAAGGTGGGAGACAGGAGACCAGTGGGGACACCTTTATAGTAAATCAGGAACAGCATTTGACAGTGACTGAGTCAGTATAAAAGCAGCTGGGTGAGACAGAGACAGTGCTGGCAGATGGGCTGGACCATACACACGTTAGGAAGGTAAAAAGTGAGGTTTGTGCCCATTTGGCCTGTCCCAATGAGGCAACACTGGACCTTTATAAATTTAAAATTCACAATAGTGAAGTTTTCAGGACGTTAATCATAATTGTTAGTGCAAGGGGAGGGGGCATATAAGAGAGTGAGAGATTGAACAGATTGAACATTTTCACGAGGACTCCAGAAGTCTTTTGGGGGAAGAAACGGTTAATAGATAATCTTTTGCATGGAATTAATTCCATAAAGAAAAGCAGAGCCAAGATACATCTCTGCAGTTAAGAGCACTAGCTGCTCTTCCAGAGCATGCGTGTTTGATTATCAGCAGCATATGGTTGTTCACAACTGTTAGTGACTCCAGTTCCAGAAGATCCAATGCCACCATTCTAACCTTCATAGGCACCAGGCACAGGTGCAATATGCAGAAATCTATGCAGACAAAAATCCATACATATACAAATATAAATATAATATTTTAAAAATCCCACAAATCAACAGATATGATGGAAATGGTTACTAGACCTGTGAGTGATATGTCTGTTCACTTGGCAGGCTGTGTTCAAGGAATGGGCTCAGGAAATGTCTCAGTTTGTGAAGTGCCTGCTCCACAACTCTTACATCCCCAGTACATAAAGAAGGGCACAACATGCATGTGTTACACCCAGTGACCAGCAGGTGGAGACAGGAACATTCTTTAGACCTACTGACTAGCCAGCATGGTGGAACCAATGAGCTTCAGGTTCAGTGAGAGACTGTTCCTGAAAACATAAAACATAAAGTCCAGTACTGAGGAAGACACTTGATGTCAACCTCAGGCTGCCATGTGCAAAGGCATACATGTGTACATGTACCTGTGCACATACATGCATGAACACACATACACACACACAAACACACACACACTGTCTGAGCTATTTCTCTATTATTGTGATAAAACACCTAATCCAGGCCACATAGCAAAAGAAGAGTTTATTTTGGGCTTACAATTTTAAAAATATATGAATGCATTATAAGAATATAAGAGGATAATTGCATATAAGAAGACATTATAATTGGCATAGTGAACGGGGAGCAGGAATGGTGCTGGAACATCAGCTGAGAGCTCAGATCTTGATCCACAAATAGGAAGCAGAGAATTGTAGTGGATCCATCTTTTGAGATTGTAAAGACTTCCTCCAGTGTTATACTGCCTTCAGTAAGATCATACTTTCTAATCTTCCCCAGTCACAAACTAAAGATCAAGCATTTAAATGCACAAGACTAGGAGGGGGCATCTCATTTGAGCCATCATACAAACAAGCACATACAAAGTAAAGAAAGGGAACAAGAAGGACTCTTATGCTAAGATAATGGGCTGAGCAGATCTCACAGTCTGATGGACCATCTTCCCTGGCCCACTGAAGACTCACCATGGACTGGGCAAACTCTGCTCTGGCACCCAGCATAGAATTTGCATCAGGATTCTCAGCCCACGGTTTCAAGTTCAGTAGGCAGCATGAATGCATCCAAGCAGCAGACAGAATAGGCAGCCAAAGAGGGAGATTAGGGTTAATAGCATTTCTCTCAGGAAAGATGGACTCCAGGTTTGCCCTTTCATAGATGATGCTATAAGACTAATGCACATCATAAAACAAACCTGTTGAGCCTTTGGTACAGCAGAAATGTCTGGAGAGATGCTTGTTAGAATGCTAGCTTTGGGTTGGCATGATAAGCTTTACACCACGTCTTCATACTTTCCCTAACACTTTCTTAAAATAGTGCCTCCTTTGGAAAGTGACACAACTTCTGTGGAGAAAGATGTAAACTGCCTTGAAATGCTTCATATTGAAAGGAGTAGGTGAGACCCCAGTAGATCATCAAAAGCCAAATGATACTGTATAACGCGTAGTAATGGGTTATCATTAATATAGTCTATTGTTTATCACACAGTAGGTAAATGGGCATTCGGTTGCTCTATAATTACCCAGAAATGGGTGATCTGTTTTCTTCTCTGAGAGCTAGGTACCAAGGGTATTTAAGTAGCACGTGTCACAACACAGGAAGAGAGCAAAGTGAGGAGAGAGGGATGTTCTCCCAAAGTGGGGCCTCATTAGACTCTTTCAGAATCCTCAGACAGGGTGCAATGCTGTGTGTCCCCAGGATGACAGCAAGCAGAGAATTAGCATTGATCTCTGCAAGGCTTCTGCATTTTCCTTTGATGAGTATAAAGGTGTCCTTCCTTAACTATTTTGATAACTTTGGGTTGAAAGTCAATATCACTTGATATTAGAATGGCTACTCCAGCTTGTTTCATGGGAGTATTTGCTTGGAAAATTTGGTTCCAGCCTTTTACTCTGAAGTAGTGTCTCTCTTTGTCACTGAGGAGCATTTTCTGTATGCAGCAAAATGCTGGGTCCTCTTTACATATCCAGTCTGTAAGTCTATCTCTTTTTGTTGGGGAATTGAGTCCATTGATGTTAAGAGGTATTAAGGAAAAGTGATTGTTGCTTCCTGTTATTTTTGCTGTTAGAGGTGGAATTATGCTTTTGTGGTTATCTTCCTTTGGGTTTCTTGAAAGATGATTACTTTCTTGCTTTTTCTAGGTGTAATCTTCCTTCTTGTGTTGGAGTTTTCTATTATCCTTTGCAGGAGTGTATTTTTGGAAAGATATTGTGTAAATTTCATTTTGTTGTGGATTATCTTGGTTTCTCTATTGTAATTGAGAGTTTTGCTGGGTATAGTAGACTTGACTGTCATTTGTCTTCCCTTAGGGTCTGTATGACATCTGCCCAGTTGTCTCTATGATCCTGTGATTCCAAGATCCTTTGATCCTGAGACCCTTAGTGTTAGAGCTCCTGGGAGTCAAGCTGCATCTAGGATCCTGAAATCCTGGTGTGGCCAAACTCTTGAGATCCTGTAATCCTGTGCCTGTTAGAGAACCTATGATCCTGGGCATGTTACATCACCAAGGAGTCTGGATGATGTGGGACTGGGTGTGGAGATAACACCAAATGTCTGTTCAGGGCACTGACTCAGACCAGAAGGAACCTGTGCTACTGCCTGAGCATGGGGTGGGTGTTTGTGAGGGGTTTTGGGGGTGGGGGCTTGTTGTGTTTCCTGAGTCCCTGGATTTAGCTGGTCCCTGTAACCCATGGTTTTAGTGCGTTGGGGTGTTGGGACAGATGTTGTGGCCTCCTCACCTATGAACCTGGGAATATTAAAGTACCCAGGAGTCTATTCCTCTGGATGTTTTGGGACTGGGTGTGGAGCTAGTGCACAAGTTCTGTTCCTATTCTCTCTCTCTCTCTCTCTCTCTCTCTCTCTCTCTCTCTCTCTCTCTCTCTCTCTCTGTTACTACATATAGTCATTATTTACATTTCAAGGGTTTTCCTCTTTCCTTGTCACTCTCCTCTAAAATCCCACAACTCATCTCTCCAACCCCTGTTCCCCAGTCAACCCTCTCCCACTTCCCTGTCCTGGTATTTCCCTACACTGCTGCATCTAGCCTTCCCAGGACCAAGGGCCTCTTCTCCCTTTGATGTCCAACAAGGCCATCCTCTGCTGCCTATGCATCTGGAGCCATGGGAAACTCCATGTGTACTCTTTGGTTGATGGTTTTGTTTCTGGGAGCTCTGGGAGTACTGGTTGGTTCATATTGTTGTTCCTCCTATGGTGCTGCAAACCCCTTCAGCTCCTTGGGTGCTATCTGTAGTTCCTCCATTGGGGACGGTTGTGATTGAAGATGTTATCAGTTCCAGCTTCCTGCTTCAGCCTCCACACCTGTCACTTGCTGCCATGCCTCCCTGCCATGATGGCCTCTATTCCTCTGTAACTATAAGTCAAGGAAACACTCTTCTGTAAGCTGTTTTGCTCATAGTATTTTATCTGTGATTGAAAAGTATAGAAATATATGTATATAAATTCTGACATTAAAATATAGAAAGCAAAGAAGTATCCCTGAGAGTTTCTCTGAAAAGACCAACTGAGCCACAGACATGCGGTTCAATGTGACTCACTGGCATGCTCCACAAGGAGTCTGATTCCTGAGGAAATATTACTGAACTAAATGACCTGACCATTGATCCCTGATGCCCCAAAACAAGTTCCCATTCTATGGAAACAGTCTTACACTCTCTTACTATGTATTTTGGTCCTAGACCTTTTCTGAGCCTGTTCTTTCTTCAACAAATAGTCACTTTCCCAGTGAATTTTTTTTTGATAAAATATAAGATTTATTCAGAAAAACACTCAGATACAATTCAAGGCTTACAAATACATTTAGAATACAATCGAAAAACAAGTATAGATAGTTTTTAAATATACTGAAGATTATCATCTAACCTGTGTGTGAAAAAATTGAGGATATATAGGATAATTGGTAATATTGAAGATTTTTGGAAAAAAAAACTCAGAGAAAATAATAGGTATATAAATACATTTAGGAGATAATTAAAAATGAAGTGGAAACATTTTCTGATAAAACTGAAGATTTTCATATAACATGTTTCATAAAATTGATGATTACATAAGATAATAGATAATATAATTTTTTGGAAGAAAGTCAGATACAGTGATAGGCATACAAAAGCATGTAGAAGATAATTGAAAAAGAAAGTGGCAACATTTTTAGATAATACTGAAGATTTACATCTAACTTGTGTGTGAAAAAATTGTGGATTATATTGGACAGTTCATAATATTGAAGATTATTTTGGAAAAAATTGAGATAAAATTATAGGCATATAAATAGATTTACAATATAATTTATAAATGAAGTGGAAACATTTTCTGTTAAAACTGAAGATTTTCATATAATTTATGTATCAAAAAATTGAGGATTATGTAGAATTATTGATAATATAAAGATTTTGGAAAAACATTCAGATAAAATGCTAGGAATACAAATTCATTTAGAATATAAATGAAAACAGAGTGGAGATATTTTCTGAAAAAAAGCTGAAGATTTTCATGAAACATATGTATGATAAAATTGAGGATTATACAGGATAACTGTTAATATTGAAGATTTTTTGGAAAAAAATCAGAAAATATAATAGGCATATAAATACATTTAGGATATAAGTGAAAAATGAAGTGGAACATTTTCTGATAAAACTGAGACTTTTCATATACATATGTATCATAACATTAAGGATTACATAGGATAATTGATAATATTGAATATTTTTAATAAAAAACTCAGATAAAATGATAGGCATACAAATGCATTTAGAATATAGAGGAAAAAGGAAGTGGAGACATTGTGTGATTAAACTGAAGATTTTCATAAAACATGTATTATGAAATTGAGGATTACATAGTGTTATTGATAAAATCGAGGGTTTATTTATAAAAACACTCAGATATAAAATAGGATAATTTATAATTTATAAAATAATTTATAAATTAATTTTTTGAAAATGCTCTGATACAAATCTAGGCATACAAATGCATTTAGAATATAAATGAAAAATGAAGTGGTGGTATTATCTGGAAAAACAAGATTTTCATTCAACATATGTATGATAAAATTGATGATTACATAGTGTTTTTGATAAAATTGAAAAATTCTGAGCCTGTTCTTTCTTCAACAAATAGTCACTTTCCCAGTGATTTTTTTTAAATATAATTTTTGGAGATTGGTTTTCTGACACAATTACATAATTTCTCCTGTACTTTTTCCTCCCTCTAACCTTCTCTCTTTCTCTCTGTCTCTCTGTCTCTGTCTCTGTCTCTCTCTCTCTCTCTCTCTCTCTCTCTTTGTGTGTGTGTATGTGGTTATGTGTGTGTTTAAGTGTGTGTGTATGTGTGTGCTCAAATGTAAATACAGTCTGCTTGGTTTATATGTCACTTTTATGTGTGTGTTTTAGGGCTGATCATTTGCTCTTGGGTAACCAGTTGATGTGGTCTTTCCTTGTGAAGAAGATTCCATTCCATTCCTTGCTGCCTGAGGTTCTTTGTGTAGGGTTGAAGGCTCCTAAGCTGTACCTGTTTCATGTTAGCAGTCTATTGATGCCATCCTTGTTCATGTCTTGTTTAATCAGCCACAGTGATGATACCTCATGGCTGTAGCTTCTGGATTTCAAGGAGTAACTGTGCCACAGAAAATTCCCTGCTCCTCTTACTCTTACAGTCCTTGGCCCCTCTTCCATAAAGTCTTCAAAACTTAAGTGCAGGCGTTATATTGTAGATGTAGCAACTGGAACTGGGCTCCACAGCTTTACATTTTGATTAGTTATGATTTTCTGTGTTGATCTTTGTCTGCTGCAAAGGTAAGTTTCTTTGACAATGGGACAATATCACAGAGTATCCTGCATCTGTATTGGGGATGGAGCAGAGGCAAGAAGGGAAGGAAGCCTGTGAGGATAGGTTAAAGCAGCTCGTTTATTCACAGTAAAACAGTATATGGCAAGAAGGGCTAGCATTCTAATGTCTACAAACACTGGGGTGTGCACTCCTGTGCGCATGCGCACACACATTTCACTAACTTCCGGTCTGGCCGTTATTGTAGCCTTGGTAGCGGGTGCAAGCATGCTTCCTCGGGCATGTACACACACACACACACACACACGTTTCACTAACCTCCAGTCTGGCCCGTTTTTGTAGCCTTGGTCGATGGTGGATGCACCAGGTAAAGTCCTCGACTTTTTCTTTTTTCTTTGGATCCCAGCTGGGGCTCTTCATGATGTCGCCCATTTCATTCGGCAGGGCAGCGAGCAGCTTGAGTAGGCTCTGGTCTCCTCTCTCAGCATTACAGCATCTCCATAGGGCTCCAGAAAACAAGCAAGTTGCCATGGCGGCCACACCAGATTGTTATATGTTAGTACAATGTATCAATTTTCAGACATAGTAAATATGGCTGAGAGGTGGCTCCCTGCAACCCTGTTCCTTACACAGAGATACCTGCACACCCACGTTCACTACAATATTATTAACCACAATAGCTGAGATCTCAAACCAGTTTATGTGTTCACAAAGAAAGACCAGGGACCTACATAAAGATACAGGTTTCTGTTTTGTTTTGTTTTGTGTTGTGTTGTTGTTTTTTTTTTTTTTTCTGTTTCAATCATCCTTGTTTTACAGAGAACTTAGGTCTAGAGAAAGGTCAGATACACCCAACATTCTGCACACACCTAATGGTACAACCAGTACCTTTCAAATGGAGAATATAACAGTTTTCAGAATCAATGGCTGGGGAAAGCACGTACCTAGAACCCCACTCACTGTGTGTATTTGTATGAAGAAATATGTTTGGGCAAACTGAAGTGCTATGGATTTGAGGCACTGCCTGATGCCCATAGTGCAGGCATCCAAGTCACTTCATAAAAATGGTCGTACACCAGGCTGAAAGCCACTGGTCCTCACTTCACTACCCATTTCTACCACTTGCTTAGGACTTTTCATGTGGCCTGCTTGTCTACAGAACACCATGGATATCTGGCTTGTTATCAAGTCCAATGTTGGATATGTGGGTTTCAGATGTGCACGAGATTGCCTTCAGCTGTGAATTTGACAGTTGTAGAGGTGCCACATGGCAATTTTAAGCAACCAAACATCTGGAAAATGGTATCCAGAAGAGGAGAAACTCTTTTTGTTGTTGTTGTATTGTTTTTTCTTTTCTGTTCTTTCTTTCTTTCTTTCTTTCTTTCTTTCTTTCTTTCTTTCTTTCTTTCTTTCTTTCTTTCTTTCTTTCTTTATTTCTTTCTTTCTTTCTTTTTTTTTTTGTTTTTTTTGTTTGTTTTTTGTGTTTTTTTTTTTTTTTTTCGAGACATGGTTTCTCTGTAAAGCCCTGGCTGTCCTGGAACCCACTCTGTACACTAGGCTGGCCTTGAACTCAGAAATCTGCCTCCCAAGTGCTGGGATTAAATGTATGTGGCACCTCTGCCTGGCAAGGAGAAACTCACCATTTAGGTGATAGTCACAATGTTCATGGTGAATCCAAGTGAATTCTAGGAACAGAATTCTGACCAATATAGTCAAGAAAAAGCTACTGAGTGCTTGTTTTGTGTGGTTCTAGAGAACTAGTGGAAGCAAGACAAACTAATGTATGCAGAGGAGGATGGGCATGACTGTGGTCTCCACAGCAGTAGGAAGGTCTTCAATGAAGACCAGTGCATAAAGCACCCAGTACAAAGGCCACAATTGCCAAATTGTTACCACTGTTTTTTTTTTTTTTTTATTGAACATTGTTCTCCCTATGTCCCTAACCTCAGCTGTGCAGTCACTTCTACCTACACTGGATTCTTTGTATCCTAGAACATGTTAATATGCTTCAGTCTCAGGACCTTTGTGCACAGTAGTCTCTGGTGTCAGGTTATACAAGAGCTCTGTGTTCTTTTCCTTCACCCTCCTTACTCCCCAATCTGTGCTTCCTACTCCCCACTGAATAGCTAAACTTTCAGGAACTAGTTAGATATGCAATCTCATTTTTCTTTGCTAGACCTTTCCCAGACTTCTGCATTTTGTGCTTGTGCTTAGCTCAAGCATCAGAACCAGCCTTCAAGTAAGAAAACAGAAGGCCCATGTGTGAGCCTGGAATGCCCCAGCAGTGTGGATGCTTGGCTCCTATTCCACACCTTGCAGGAGCTAGTGTCTTTTCAGACATATCCCAGGAAGCAGGCCTGCTCTGTTGACAGTCTTCAGAGGTAAGGTGCCTGGGAAAAGTCACAGTCATAAGCAAGATAAAGCATGTGACCTCTTAAGGGCACTTGGACCTGTGAAGCAGAGGACTGCCAATGGTCCAGCCCATGTCCTTATAACAGAGGATAAAACCATCCTAAGAGACATTTTCTTGGAGCAGTTGGAGATAGCCAAGGCGAAACATGCTAGAGGTAGAGAAGGAAGAGAAAATGCTAGTAGAAGACTTGCTGCTAAACATGGAGCCAGTTCTATATTTATTAACCCATAAGCCCAGGTTTTTACCTTTCTTCCTCTGTGTGCAGGCACTGCTAATAATAGGGATACTTAGAATCTGGCTTTTTGGCTGGGCACTTAAGGCTTTGTAGAGCCTGTTTTTATCTATCTCATTTTACTGCATCCTCCTTAAAGTATACAGTAGTAGTCCCCAAAGGTTGTGTGTTCCAATAACCTGGGGTTTGATTGTCTTATAACTTGTGAGTCCAAGACCATTCCTGAGAACAACTAAGTCATCATATTGGGGGTTCAATGTTGCTCACTAGAGGTAAAAGATTCATATAAGCTCCAGTCACACTTGATATGTTTTCAAGCTTCTGTGTTCTTGTGGCATTGCTGATGGACAGTAATTTGGCTGTGTGCAAGCAGTAGCTCTGCATCTGGTACAGGTCAGTCAAGCTTGTCTTGAAGCTTCTCCATGCATTCAGCAGCCCTAGGCTCTCTCATTGTTCTGGGAGTAACATCTCTCCCAATGTAAGCTTTCAAGTTGATGACATCAGCCATTTTGATCCCATGCCATTTTGCAAATGACTGTCCCCTATTTCTTTTCACTTCTGAAGTGTGTGTGTCAAAACAAATCCCATGGTTTTTGTGTTAGTGATGGGGTTGAAGACTAGTCATATAATCAAACGCAAATTGTTTACCATTGAGAGAGGTATTTAAGAGTAGAAGACATGGTTTTCAGGTGGTTACAGCCTAAAATCTAAACATAATTCAGGGATAGAACTATAATTTCTTTTTTTTATTCGATATATTTTTTATTTACATTTCAAATGATTTCCCCTTTTCTAGCCCCCCACTCCCCGAAAGTCCAGTAAGCCCCCTTCTCTCCCCCTGTCCTCCCACCCACCCCTTCCCACTTCCCTGTTCTGGTTTTGCCAAATACTGCTTCACTGAGTCTTTCCAGAACCAGGGGCCACTCCTCCTTTCTTCTTGTACCTCATTTGATGTGTGGATTATGTTTTGGGTATTCCAGTTTTCTAGGTTAATATCCACTTATTAGTGAGTGCATACCATGATTCACCTTTTGAGTCTGGGTTACCTCACTTAGTATGATGTTCTCTAGCTCCATCCATTTGCCTAAGAATTTCATGAATTCATTGTTTCTAATGGCTGAATAGTATTCCATTGTGTAGATATACCACATTTTTTGCATCCACTCTTCTGTTGAGGGATACCTGGGTTCTTTCCAGCATCTGGCAATTATAAATAGGGCTGCTATGAACATAGTAGAGCATGTATCCTTATTACATGGTGGGGAATCCTCTGGGTATATGCCCAGGAATGGTATAGCAGGATCTTCTGGAAGTGAGGTGCCCAGTTTTCGGAGGAACCGCCAGACTGATGATGATAGAATTCTTTATCTACTTGACAAACTTCTGTTAGTTTTGCTGTGGCTCTGTTCAGTTTGTTTCCCTGATCAGTCCATTGAGGAGAATGGGGAGCTTCAGTCACCCACAATTATTGTGTGGGGTATGATGTGGGCTTTAAACTTTAGTAAAGTTTCCTTTACAAATGAGGGTGCCCTTGTATTTGGAGCATAGATGTTCAGAATGGAGAGTTCTTCCTGGTACATTTTCCCTTTGATGAGTATAAAGTGTCCTTCTGTGTCTTTTTTGATGACTTTTGGTTGAAAGTCTATTTTATTGGGTATTAGAACGGCTACCCCAGCTTGTTTCTTGTGACCATTTGCTTGGAAAACTGTTTTCCAGCCTTTTACTCTGAGGTCCTGTTTGTCTTTGACACTGAGATGCATTTCCTGTATGCAGCAAAATGTTGGGTCTTGTTTAGGAATCCAGTCTGTTAGTCTATGCCTTTTATTGGGGAATTGAGTCCACTGATGTTAAGAGATGTTAAAGAATAGTGATTGTTGCTTCCTGCTATTTTTGATGTAATTTTTATGTTTGTGTGGTTATCTTCTTTTGGGTTTGTTAAAAGAAGTTTAATTTCTTTCTTTTTCTCATATGTAGTATCCCTCCTTTTATTGGTGTTTTCCATTCATTATCCTTTGAAGGGCTGAATTTGTGGAAATATACTGTGTAAATTTGTTTTTGTCATGAAATACCTTGGCTTCTCCATCTATGGTAAATGAGAGATTTACTGGATTAAGCAGTTTGGGTTTGCATTTGTGTTCCCTTAGGGAATGTAAGACATCTGCCCAGGCTCTTTTGGCTTTCATAATCTCTGGTGAGAAGTCCAGTGTAATTCTATTAAGCCTACTTCTATATTTTACTTGACTTTTTCCTTTACTTCTTTTAATATTCTTGCTTTATTAGTACATTTGGTGTTTTAATTACTATGTGACGGGAGTAATTTCTTTTCTGGTCAAATCTATTTGGAATTCTGTAGGCTTCTTGTATGTTCAGGGGCATCTTTTTCTTTAGGTTAGGGAAGTTTTCTTCTATAATTGTGTTGACCCTTTAAGTTGGAAATCTTCACTCTATTCTATACCTTAGGTTTGGTCTTCTCATTTTGTCCTGGATTTCCTGGAAGTTTGGGGTCAGGAGCTTTTTGCATTATTTATTTCCTTTGACTGTTGTATCAATGCTTTCTATGGTATCTTCTACATCTGAGATTCTCCCTTCTATCTCTTGTATTTTGTTGTTGATGCTTGGATTCATGACTCCTGACTTCTTTCCTTAGTTGTCTATGTCCTGTGTTTTTTCCCTTTGTGATTTCATTATTGTTTCTATGTCCATCTTTAGATTGTGGCTGGTTTTGTTCAATTCCTTCACCCGTTTTTATTGTGTTTTCCCTTCTTTCTTCAAGGGATTCTTCCTGTTTACATGTGTTCTCCTGTATTTCTCTAAGGGCATTATTTATGTTCTTCTTGAAGCCCTCCATGAAGCCCTCCATCAGCATCATGACCTGAGATTTTAAATCCAAATCTTGCTTTCCTGGTGTATTGGGGTATCCAGGACTTGCTGTTGTGGGAGAATTGGGTTTGGATGGTGCCATATTGCCTTGATTTCTGTTAACAATGTTCCTACATTAGCCTTTTGCCATCTAGTTATCTCTGGTGTTAGTTGGTCCAGCTGTCTCTGCCTGGTGCTTGCCCCTCCTGTGTGCCTGCAAGCCTATCTCAGCAACCCTGGGTAACCTGCTTTTCCCTTGCACAGATTGCTGTAGAGCTGCTGAGTTCCTGGGGGCAGGTATTGTTTTGGCTGGGTGTGTCCCAAGTGATCCTCTACTCTGGTGATCCCTGCTTACTACACAGTCACAGGTGCAAAGATGGCAGTGTCACCCCTCTGATGTAAGGACTTCCTCTAACCCCCTAGTTGCAGGGTACCCCAGCAGGGTAGGTTCCCAGCTGTCTGGCTGTGGCACTTGTGGACTTCCTAGGTGCAGGTGGAGTCCTGGCCAGGTGTGTCCCAAGTGATCCTCTACTCTGGTGATCCCTGCTTACCACTTTGCCCCACAGTCATCAAAAGACACTTTCAATAGGACAAAATGAAAGTCTACTGATTTGGAAAAGATCTTCCCTAACCCTACATCTGATAGTGGGTTAATATCCTATATATATGTACACACACACACACACACACACACACACATATATATATATCAAAAAGTTAAGACACCAATAACCCAAATAACCCAATTCATAAATGAGATAGAGACATAAAAAAAAATTCTTAGCTCAGAATCTATAAAGAAATGTTATGTGAGGCAGCAATCAGGAAGTAAATTATATTTAAAAAGGCATCCCATTTAGAACAAGTTCTCCAGAGATTGTTACTTTCTGCACATTATGTTTAATGTGATCTTGTACCTCACATATAAAAAAACATGTTTTATCATTTTAAACATTGTAAAGTTTAATTATGTTTCATCATATTCTTGTCATTTACCAAGTCCTTCTAGATTCTTCCCTCTCCCTTCCCACACTATGTTAAATTCCTTTACCCAAACCCATACAGAACCCTATAAAACAAACATCCAAACCTAGAAAACACAATAAAATTCTACCCCAAAAGAAAAAAAAGGTAAATCACAAACCAACCAAGCTGTACACAAATAAAAACGACTTGTAATATATCATATGTTGTTCTGATACTGCTAAACATGTGGTTTGTCATGGAGTCCTTCATATACCCAGAGTAACTCCAATGGAAAAAATTGATTTTCCTTTCCTAGCATATTTAAATGACAGTTCACTTGATAACCTTCCCACAAGGAGGTAATTTTCACTCATTTGCTAATTTATTTATTTATTCATTCTATAATTTATATATTTTAAAAAAATAAAACAAAATAAAATATGAGGTAAAATACCTATCATATCAAAGTTGGACAAGACAAACCAACAGAAGGAAAAGAGCTCAAGAGATGGTTCAAAAAACAGAGACCCATCCATTAGCACCCCGAGGAATATTATGAAAATACTGATAAAATATAATAGAACATAATATAATATATTATAATATATAATATATAACAATATAATATATAATATAATGTAATATAATATAATGTAATGTAATGTAATGTAATGTAATGTAATGTAATATAATATGAGCACAGAGTACCTGGTGCAGACCCATGCAGGTCTAGTGACTACAGCGTCAGTCTCTATGAGTTCATAAGAGTTGTGCTCATGTTGCTTTAGAAGTCCTTATTTTCTTGGTGCCCTTCATCACCTCTGGCTCTCACATACTTCCTTCCTCCACATCCATAGGCTTACCTGACCTCTGACAGAAGGGATTTTGTGGAGACCTCCTATTTTAGGTTGAATGTTCCAAGGCTTATCCCTCTGCACAATATGTGGTTGTGGGTCTTTATATTTTTACCATCTGTTTAATCAGGAAGCTTATTTGATGATATCTGAACAATGTAGTCATCTATAAGTACAGAATACCATTAGGAATCATGTTATCACAATATACTTTGGTTTTTAGTCCAGTAGTATTTTGTTTTACCCACGGAACCTGGACTATCTATCCTCATGGTCTTCAGGTCCTTGGGACTCTAAACAGTACAGTGTATGGATTAAATATCATGGAGTGGTCCTAAGTCAAATGACACATCAGCTCTTTCCTTCCACAAGCTTTGTTGCATGCACAATTGCAATAGGATATCTTGAGGTGGTACACGATTGTAGATAAAGGGTTTGTGCTTAGATTTCTGTTTACCTTTCCATTTAATAGTGTGCAGAGTAAATTCCTGTATTAAAGTCCCTGGAATATAGAGATAAATGGCCTAATCTTTTTTAGCATCACATTGGGAACTAGAGTTTGCCACATGAACTGCAGGGCCCACCAATAACATGAAATGTTGAGCCAGCTGGTTGTATGTTTTCCTGTAAGCATTCAGGTAGAATCAATATCCATTTTGTTGTACCACTGTGGCCAACTTTCAAAAAACTCTGACCTACAGAAGAGTACACTGTGATGTGTATTAGTTATTTAACCTTTGTTAATCAATAGTTTTTCAGGGACAATTTGGTCTCATAGAAATATTGAGAAAAACATGAGAAATATTCAGTAGAAATAAATCTACTTTTAAAAGGAGAAGACAACTATTTCAAGTTTGCTCTCCCATAAAACATTTTTCTTAGAATCATTCATCAGATCACACTTTTGTTATAACTATTGAATGTTTTTAGTAATCCTAAACCAATTGTGCTTTGAATGTAAATGAGCTATTTCTACTTTGAACCATTTGTATAGAGGTTGGAAAATGAAAAGGAATACACGCAGTCCTATGAAATTCATTCTCATGTGTTGAGTATATAACTAGTACTCAGGACACAAGGTCATCCTTTTTTACAGACATGGAGTTATTCTATTGCCTATCATTTGCATTGCTCTCAAGCAGATCCACTTCACTTAGGGATTATACTGGAGAGCTTCTCTGCCTTCTTCTTCATGGTATATGTTGTCATTTATCCAGGTACCAGTCTTGAGCTTCCTCACTGAAAAGAAGGGAAGACATTAGAGGCCAGGGCAGTTTCTATGGCACCCTCTGTGAGTTTGCATCTCACCAGCCAGGAGTCCACAGGATTCTCCTTACTTCTAAGAAAACTTGGGAATGTAGATCTGGGATGAAAGGTAAGTGAGCAACTAAATTGAGGGCAGGTGGAGAGGTGCCGAGCTATGAGTAATGAGAAGGGTATACTTCTCCAGGTGGGAGATAAGTAGCACCCAGAAATTGTGTCAATAAGGCAAATTAAAATTGAACAACTGTGTGTCTGTGTTTTTGGTTCACTGATCCAGTATTCTCTGGTTGTGGGCTAGTAGTGCAGTCCATTCCCAGAGCATAGCATGGGTAGCAAAAGCTACACACACACACACACACACACACAGACACACACACACACACACACACACACAGTATTCTTAGATCAGTTTGATACCCAAGACTGATACAAGTTGTAGGTATCTATGTTAAATTTTCTTTCTATACTGATGTTTCTATACAAACAACAGTATAGCATATGCAGTGTCTGGGATGTTTTATATTACACTAAATACTGAACATGTGTTTTTTTCACTTATGCATTTATTTTGGAAAAATGTGATTTTTCAAAGCACAATTATGGAGCAACCTAAATACTATTCCTTTTGTGTGTTTATTTGCTTTACTAGTATGAGAAATTGGTCCAGAAACCCAAGAAAATAAAAACACAATCCACACAATTTTATTTAGTCTATAAACCCTGTTAAGAATTTATTTTAATGCAAATGGATCCCATAGCTCCTTCTGAGTGGTCAGAGTTTGACTTTATATTGATTAATGCCTACTTTCCTCACAATGGCCCATATGATAAGCAGAAAACAATTGTGAGTATATAGTGTAACTTTGCAAACATATCAGTATTTCAAGAAATGCTGCTCTTGGAATTTTAATTAAGTGTCTTCTTTATAGATATTTTAATCAAACTTTGGCTTACATTACCCATACATACACCAAACACATGACAAACTTTCTAGTCATTATAGAGCTTGTAATCAAAAAGAAATAAGACAGTCAAATAAGATGAAGAGGTATAAAAGAAAAGGACTTCATGAATTTTGCAGGCAAATGAATGGAACTAGAAAATATCATCCTGAGTGAGGTAACACAGACCCAAAAGGACTTGGATGGTATGTACTTACTGATAAGTATATATTAGCCAAGAAGTTCAGGATACCCATAATACAACTCTCAGACCACAGGAAGCTTAAGAACTTAAGGAAAGACCAAGTGTGGATAGTCAAACCCACTTAGAAGGGGGAACAAAATAATCATGGGATGCAGAGGGAGAGAGGAACCTGGGAAGGAAAGTGTGGGGAAAGGGACAGAAACATGTGTGGAGGGTGGATACAAGAGAGAAGCCCATGGGGTTAGAAGAATGAATCAAAATATGCAGCAGTGGCGGGTGGGAGGCAGAGGGAACCTCTAGAGAGTCCTAGGGGCCTAAGATGCTACCAGGGAATGACATTAGCTGAAATGTCCAACAATGAGGAGATGGAACCTGAAGAGATCACCTCCAGTAGATAGACAAGGCATCCAGTTGAGACAAGGGGTCAACCCCCTATCTTCATAATTTTTCACCCAGAATTATTCCTGTTTAAAGGAAATTAAAGGACAAAAATGGAACAGAGAATAAAAGAAATGCAATCCAGTGACTGGCCCAACTTGGGATCCATCCCATGCGCTAGAACCAAACCATGACACTATTACTGATGCCATATTGTGCTTGCAGACAAGAGCCTGGCATGGCTCTCCTCTGAGAGGTTCTAAGAGCAGCTGCCTGAGACAGATGAAGATACTTATAGCTAACTATAGGGCTGAGTTCAGGGAACCTTATGGAAGATTTAGAGCAAAGACTGAAGGAGCTGAGGCGAATAGCAAACCCATAGGAAGAACAACAGTGACAACTAACCAGGAAGCCTCTGAACTCCCAGATTAAGCCAAAAATCAAGGAGCATACATGGGCTGGTCTGTGGCTCTGGGCACATACGCAGCAGAGGACTGCCTTGTATGTCCAGATGCAGATGTTAGTGGTGGTGGTGGTTATGGCACAGGTTGAAAGTGAGGTCCGGCTACCACATGTTTGAAGGCCTTCAGCCAGGCAACCTTGTCTCTGGTTCCAGCAGAGACCACAGACCAGGTTTGGTGGACAGGCACAGGAGGGCTACATAGCGAGGAAGGAGAAAGCAGAATCCAAAGGTTTAGTAAAGAACTTTTCCCAATCTGTAGGTTGCAGTTTTATTGTATTGGCAGTGTCCTTTGCCTTACAGAAGCTTTTCAGTTTCATGAGGTCCCATTTGTCAATTGTTGATTTTAGAGCCTAAGCCATATTTTGAATATTAGTCCTCTATCAGATGTGGAGTTGGTGAAAAAAAATGGTCTCATTCTGCAAGCTTGTGCTTTGCTGTGCAGAAACGGGTCAGTTTCATGATCCCATTTATTAATTGTTGATCTACATGCCTGTGCTAAAGAGATTCTGTCAAGAAAAGTTGTTCCTCTGCCAATGAGTTCAAGGCTATTCTTACTTTCATGTTTTTCATGTTCAGTATATATGGTTTTATGATGAAATCTTTGATCCATTTAGACCTGAATTTTGTGCAGGTGGCAAATATGAACCTATTTACATTCTTCTACATATGGCCATCCTGTTTGATCCGCACCACTTATTGAAGATACTATTTTATTTTCCTTCTATATTTCTGGGTTATTTACCAAAAATCAGGTATCCATAGCTGTCCATATTTTTGTTTGTGGCTTCATTTGATTCCATTGATAAAATAATATATTTTATCAAATAACTTGAGAGTTTATTACAATACCTCTATAACTGGAAATCAGGAATGGTGTCTTTATCATGCAGGCTTGCTTTTAACTATTCTGATTTTTTGTTTTCCATAGGATGACAAAATTATTCTTTCATGATATATAAAAAAATTATGTTAAAATATTGGTGTGGATTTGCATTGAATCTGTTGATTGCTTTTGATCAAATGACCATTTTTACTACATTAATCCTACTGATAAATGAGCATGAGAGATCTTTGCATCTTCTGAAATTTTCCTCAATTTCTTCAAAGACATCAAATTTTTAATCAAACAAGTCTTTCACTTGCTTTGTTAGAGTTAACCTAAGGTATTTTATATTATTTGAGGCTATTGCTAAAGAACTTGTTTCACTATTGTCTTCTCAGTCTCTTTGTAATTTGTTTATGGAAAGACTACTAATTTTTTAAATTTAATCTTATATCCAACTCCTTTCTTAATTCTTCTTTGAAAGTCTGGTAGTATTATATGAGAAAAACATTTCGACCTGAGGTTTTTTTGTTTGGTAGTCTTTTATTAGCTGCTTCTGTTTCACTTGGGGTTATAGGTCTGTTAAATTGTCTATTTGATCTTAATTTACCTTTCATAAGTGAGGACAATAGAGAAAACTGTCAATTTCTTTTAGATTTGAAAATTGTGTAAAGTTTTTTTTTTTTTTAAAGTATGCCCTCATGATTCTCTGTATTTTCTTGGTTTCACCTAAGTCCATGTTTTTCTTTCAAATTTCGTTAATTTTGATGTTCTCTCTCCATCATTTCATTAGTTTGATAAAGGTCAATCTGTATTGTTAATATTCTCAAGGAATCTACTCTTTATTTAATTGATTCTTTTTGATGTTCTCTTTGTTTCTATTTTGTTTATTTCAGTCCTCAGTATGATTATATGTTGCTGTGCATTGCTTTTTGGTATGATTACTTCTTTTGGTTCTAGAGTTTTCAAGTGTGCTGTCAGGTTGTTAGTATGAGATCTCTCCAACTTACAATAAGAATGAAGTACATAATAAACTTTATTCTCAACTATGCTTGCATTGTGTCCAATAAGTTTGGTATATTATGTACTTATTTTCATTAAATTCTAGAAAGTCTTAATTTCTTCCTTTTTTCCTCTCTTGATCCATTATTTTATTCATTGGAAAATCATTCAACTTCCATGAGTTTGTCAATGTGCTGTTGTTTCTATTGTTGCTAATATTCATCTTTAATCCCTGATAGTCTGATGGGGTACAGGGAATCATTTCAGTTATCCTACATCTGTTGAGCCCTACTTTGTATCCAAATATGAAGTCAATTTTGGAGAGTGCTCTAAGGTAAAAAGTAGAAGTTATACTCTTTTGTGTTTGGGTAAAAGTTAATCCCTGGTAGTCTGATGGGGTACAGGGAATCATTTCAGTTATCCTGCATCTGTTGAGACCTGCTATGTCTCCAAATATGAAGTCAATTTTGGAGAACATTCTAAGGTACAAAGTAGAAGTTATACTCTTTTGTGTTTGGGTAAAAGTTCTGTAATATCTGTTTGGTCCCTTTGGTTTATAATGTTTGTTAGCTCTGATATTTCCCTCTTTAATTTTTGTTGGATGACCTGTCCATTTCTGAGAGGTCCCTTGGTGGGTATTGAAGTCTCCCACTATCAGTGCATGTGGGCATACCTATTATTCAATCCATAGTAGTGTGTTTGCTACTGCTGCTGCTGCTGTTGTTGTTGTGTTGGGTGTTTTTACACACTTGGACATCTGATAGGCAGGACACATTTTTGGCCAAAGGCTTTGTAGGTGGGTTGTTATCCTTATCCTTGCAATGGGAATGCTGCCTGGCTAAAGGAAGTGGACACTTTGGGTCCAAGATCCATTTCTCTCCCTGTTAGGAGTCTCAGCTAGATTCACCCATAGACCCTCTGGGCCTCCCCTGATCCCAGGTCTCTGGAACATCCTCGAGATTGCCTCCCCATTCCCACTGATCTTTCTTCTCTATCCCCTCTTCTCCCTACATAAGATCTTCCCTGGCCCGCTCACCTCCCCATTCCTTTTTCCAGCCAGTTCCCTTCTTCCATCAACCTCCAATATCTATTTTGTTTTCCCATCTAAGAAAGATTTATCCATCCTTTCTTTTGCCCTCCTTGTTTCTTGGTTTCTTTAGGTCTGTTGATTATAGCATGGTTGTCTTGTACTTTATGGCTAATATCCACTTTTAAGTAGGTATATGCCACACATGTCCATGTGGTTCTGTGTTAACTAACTCTGAATATTTTCTAGTTTCATCCATTTGCCTGCAAAATTTGTGATGTCCTTGTTTTTAATGGCTGAATAGTGTTCCCTTTGTGTAAAAGTACCACATTTTCTGCATCATAACCATTCTTCAGTTCAAGGACATCTGTGTTGTTTCCAGATTCTGGCGATTATAAATAAAGCTGCTATGAGCATGGTTTAGCAAGTATCCTTGTGGGAAGTGTAGCATCGTTTCGGTATATGCTCAAGTGTGGTGTAGCTGGGACTTGAAGTAGAACTATTCCCAATCATCTGAGAAACCACAGAAATGATTTCCATTGTGACTTTATGAGTTTTTACCCCCAACCCCAAAAAAAGAGGAGGGCTACCTTTGCTACACAATAAGCCTGACAACATGATTTTATTCTTTATTTTCTGTGTGTTGTGAAGGGGAGGGCATTGATTGCCTGTCTAACTGTCTGCCTTCTGACCAGCCTGCCTGTCTTCTGGTCTGTCTTTCTGTCTATGAACCCTTGCATGTCTGGTGCATTCATATGCTGATGAAGGGGTCAGTTCTGCTGAAATTAAAGTTGTGGATGGCTGTCAGCTCTTTCTTGCCTTCCCCGTGGGTGGTGAGACTTCTGGCCCTGATCTACAATTCTTGGGGCATATACAGTCCTGGAAAACAATGATGGCCAACATGCCTGTAGACCTGATTTTATTATTGTTTTGTGTGTCTGTGTGTTTGGTGAGGGAAATGCCTGCCTGCCTGGTTTATTGCCAGCCTGTAACTCTATCAGAAGCCAGATGAAGGAGTCAGATCAGCTAAAATTAAATTTGTAGTTGCGTGTCAGGTGACAATTGCTTACCCTGCGTATGGAGGGACTTAAACCCATTAAACATAGATACATAATGGGCAAAGCCAGAAGGGCTATTTGTTAAGATTCTGTCAGCCATTTTAGTATTATAGAGTTATGTCTCAGGAACTCCTTAGTTACGTTAAATAAAAACAATGGGAAATACAATACATTTGTGTGCTAGTTTTCTCATTTTAACTTATAGATACTTGATTATCTCTAAGGTATACAGATAAAATAATGCTTATATCCTTGAGATACTTAAAAATAAACAAACTACCACCACTAACAACAACAACAACAAAAACAATTAAAAAAACCTGTGAGTAACAACTACTACAACAACAAATATTCAAATTGCAAATTTCTTGTGCCCTTGATCCATGGCTTCTTTCATTACATTTCGCATGCAAGGAAGGGGTCAGAATCCCTAACATTTGAATCTAAAGCTTCAGTCAAATAGCTGCTGATGTAGTAAATAGTTCGGGTCCTTGATTCTGGAAGCTTCTGTGGTTTCCATGCTGCAACTTTCCCTAATCTCTCCTCCATCGACAGATGAATGAGACATGCATTGAGGGCTGTTGAAACTGGTTCATGTCCCCTCTCTCACATGTATGTTTCTATTACCTATTTACTACCTACTGCATGTTTGTGTTTGAAAGAGATTTACTTATTTATTTTTTTAGTATGTACTAGGCCACAATTCCTGCAAAAACAAACAAACAAACAAACAAACAAACAAACCAAAAACAACCAATCAGACTACTGAAATCAATACAGTATTGCACTTATCCAATGTGCTATCGAATCTCTGGGTTCTAACTCTGTCTTACCTACAGAAGGATTTCCAGAATAACTATAAATATTTATATTTATCTATTTATTTAATCACTCTTTATTGTCTGTCTATAGTTCTTTCTGCCTCTGTCTTTCAAGGCTACACAGTGAAACTCCATCTCAAATAAACCAAAACTAGCTAAGTCTGCCTAGTATGTAGAAGGACTCAAGGACAATTAATTATGTTTGTCTCTTATTATGCATTTTAATGAAAAAAATCAATAAGACTTAAAATTTGAAAGGGCGATATAAACCCCATTCATCTACATTTAAGGACCTCATTTACCTCCATTTAAGGATCAGGTTTGATTTTTTAAAAGTTATAAGACACAAGCTACAGGCATTGACCATAAGTTCCAGATACTACGTCATAAAACAGGAGCTCAAAGAACAGACCATAAAATCCAGAACAGATCATAAAATCCCCAAGAACAGCTTGAGAACAATCACAAAGATTGGGAAATACCATATCACAGAAAAAACCATCTGGGCTGGGCAGCCCTATTTCATCACATGGTTGAATGTTCATGACACAGGAATACAGAACAGGAAGCACCTATTAGACTCTAGCACCCATCAATGAAATTGCAGATTACCTAATGCTTCTAGAAAGTTCCCTTGGTTACTTATAAGAAGGCATGCATACCTTTTTCGGGGTCCCCATTTTAGAGAATGGTTGACTCCTGCATGCTGTTGGATTCTGCAGAATAAACACTCTATGTTTCTGCATGCTACCTGAGGCTCTGGTCTTCCGTCATCGATTTTTGTACAAATACAAATGATTGATTCATGTATCTTGGGATTTTATGAGACTTCTGGTTGCTTTTAGGTGCTTCCTCACAATTCTGCACATTCAAACTGGGTTTAATTGGGTTCTGGTTCTCTAGAGATTACTAAACAGAGGAAAAAAAAATATGACCTGCCAAGTTAGGTCACAGGGCTGCTTCCATCTTCGGGAGGTCATTAGCCAAGATGGAAAGATGGATACCATCCGCATGGCAACATACATCTTGGTGAGGTCAATCAAATGACAGAACAAGAAATTAGAAACAAATAAACAATCTAACACAAAAACTTCCATGGGTTGAAGAAAGAACAAGAAATTGGGAGTAGATATAAATGCTTTTAATCTCAGTCTCAGAGAGGCAGCAAAAGACGAACTGAGTTTCTTCCTTGACAGGGATTTCTCCACACCGACAAATCCTATGTCAAATACACCCTGTCCCACCCCCTCAAAATTATCCATTTTACCTTTCCAGACTTATGTCTGAGGAGACTCCTACTTATGTTACACAAAAACAAAACAGTATGTGGTAGAAATTGTTAATCCCAACCCATGAGTTCTTACCCCACCTTAATTATTTAGATTTTGGATAAAAGACAAACATTTTTTATTTGTATGCCTTAAATGACACAAGAAGAAGCAGGCAGATATCTACCCTCCATCTTATTAGAATTTACCTTTTTATCAATAACCTCAAGTGATTACTGATTATGTTTCATTTGTGCTGATATTAGCATTAATTGGCCAGTGAAGATTACAGCTTTTGGAGATGGCTCAGATGGAAGGGACCTATCTGATGCTCTTTCTATGGATGCTTGAGTTCAATTCCAAGGGAGCCACATAGAGGGTCCTCCTAGGTTCTGGTGCCCTCTTCTGGCATGTAGGCATATATGCAGATTGCCATGCATATACATCAAAAATGAATGAATAAATAAATAAATAAATAAATAAACAAGAACAAATATTCTAGCGTTTGTCTTGCTATGGTGGTGCAAGTGGCTCTGTAGGTTTGAGGCTAGCTAAGTCAACAGAGTAAGTCCCAAGGCTGCCATTGTTACCCAAAGAGAAATGCTATCCCCAGACAAAATAAAACAAGGCAATAGAAGATTATGGTTTTTATTTTACAGTTATATCTTCCCTCTAGTGTCATTGTTTCTTGAACTTAGATGAAGTCCTGTTTAACTTCTTTCTTTCTTCCTTCCTTTCTTTTCTTTTTTTCTTTCTTTCCTTTTTTCTTTTTTTCGGTGGCAATTGGAGCTATACTTTTCCCCAGAGACTGATTTTATTCTGTGGCAAGGGTTGTATAATGTTGTGTTTTCCACATATTGTCTTCCAGCTTTGGATGTCTCCTCCCTACACCATCAGGTTGTGTGTAAGACAGGGGTGTAGTTATCTGGCCTAAACACTGTGACCTCTGCACTTCTCACTGTAGTTCTTGGATTTCCTGTGGACATGTGTACTTTGAAGTCCTCACACAGTTCACTCTGTTCCTGAGTTCCATTTGAACCTCTTCCCCAAGGCCAGAAGGGAGGTTGATCCATTTCAATGCATGCCCTCTCTGTCCATTGCAGGAATGCCCCATGCTTGAGAACCCCCCAGTGCTCCTGGAGCATTCCAGGCTTTGACCCTCAAGGTACTCACTTCTGAGTTGATGGTGGTGCTTTCTGTTTCTTGGTGTGTCATCTGTGCTCCATTTTGCAGTAAGAGGCCTGAGGGGGCCAAAAGAAAGTATGGTAAAAGGGGCTCTGGCATTCCCTGTTGTCTGAAAAGGGAGTCCTTTTTTGGATGAGTGTCTGCCCCAAGCTGCTGCATTCCTCTGTAGGGCCATGTAGAGAGGGGCTGAATGGTAAAGGCTAGTTTCTTTTTGTCAATGACCTTTTGCTACACTGTGTGGGGGGCCAGTATCTGTCCCTCTCCGGTCTTGAACACTCAGGATACCCTGGAGGACAGGCTTAGTGCGGATGCTCCACACTTACCGTGGAGGTCTTATGTGCTGCATTTCACTCATGGAGCTAGTTTATGGTTGTTGTGGTCTGGAGCTCATTGGGTGCTCTGAGGGTACATTCCACCCTCAATGAGAAAAAGTTGCATTCTTTAGGTATCTGAGAACCTTCCGATGCTAAGGGAGCATTTCAGGCTTTGACCATCAAGGTGCTCACTTCTGAGTTGATGCAGCCTGCTATGCTCTGAAGGGGATTATATGGATGCACAGTCCCACCCCAAGGCATGCTCTAAACATCTTCTGCAGTAGTTTTGGCCATGGGAATCCCCACTCCACTCCTGTCTTCAGTGGGGTGAGCATTTGCTTTTTAGTTTATTGTGGCCCATGCCTCCTCCCTCAAGATTTGAGGATGTATCTCACAGGTAGAGCTGTTGTCCTTTCTTTTCACATCCCTCAAGCTTTTCACACAGAACCAATGAAATGTGCTCCAGGAGTGTTTGCCATCCCACAGCCTTGGTCAAACTGGGTACACCTGGAAGGAGAGCAGGGGACAGGGGGTGCTGAAAGTGAACGGTCTAGAAAGAGAATCGTGAAGCCCCGACAATGTTCTGATCAAGGCCCAATGTTTAATGGATAACTCTGAATTTAAAGGGGAGAAACCCATCCCCCAATATGCCAGAATCTGGTCAGGAAAACAGGCTCAGCTGCTCAGTGGGTAGCTGGCTCCTTGCAGGAAGCTGCAGATCTGGAAGAACAATAGACTTCTCCTAGTTCTGAAGGCTCCACCCTAGGTAGGCAACTGTGGCAAAACAAGGTCTGAATTATCCTGCTCAAGGCTGGAGGAAAGGCTCAATTCCTCCCTATTTATTTATTAAAAATTAGCTGGACTGGGGCACTGGATTGACTTATCCTCTATGGTCCTTCCTGGGAATTATGGTGGTTGGTTGCTGCATCTGGCTTACCACTGTGTCTATACTCTCTTACCCATCCCAGAGGACACTAGCAGATTACTTGTGTTATTTAAGCAAACACAGCCATATTAGTGTTTATTAATAAACAAATAAGGCATTTCAGTTCATGCCTCTGTCTTAGGTTGATAAGAGTCATAGATCATCAGTGGCCTGTTTTTGACTGCTGGGTACAATTTGAGCATCCAGAGGACTGCAAGCATGGCACACACATGAACTGGATGGGAAGGGCATGTACCACAATGGATCAGTCAACCACACTTCCAGGCTTGGGGAAGAGGTTTAAATGGAACACAGGAACTGAGTGAACTGCATGAGGATAACAGAGAACGTGATGTCCACAGGGACCCCATGAACCACCTTAAGATATATAGAGGATCACAGTCTTTGGGCTGAATAGCCACACCCCATCCTTCTACACACCATTAACATTGACAGGGAGGAGAGGCAGGGGCCTGCTGGCAGAAAGAGGAGTGTGGCCACCACTTGCAATGAATGACTATTCCCCATGAGTGTCCATTTCTCAAATGGCATGGTGTAGGTCCCAGCCAGAAGAGAGTACAAGAACACCACATCAGTCCACAGAAACGGAGAGTGGCAGATGCTATAGGGAACAACAAGCTGGATCTTCTGTGGACAAAATGAGCAAGCTGGGACTCAAAAGTGAACAATTCAAGCAACCAAACCAAGAACAACAGAAAAAGCAGGACAAAGAGCCTCCTCCCCCCACCAAAAAAAGAGCAAAAAATTTTGAGAACTGCACTTCTCCACACAGCAAATGATGGAGGCTCAGAAACAAAAAGGCATCAAATAACAACAACAACAAAAACTTGCTGGCTTAACCCCAGACAGCAATGCCGTGAAAAGGGCAAAGTAGTGCACTTAGGATTTACATGGCAGACAAACAGAGACACACAAATCGAGGACCTGTGGAAATTTGGGAACTCAGTGAAAGAAACACCAAGTGGACCTGTCATGGAGGAGAAACAGGAATCTTCAGCACACACAAGTGCTCTCCTTGCCCTTAGCTCCACCATTCACTCAGTCCAGGTGACAACGAACATGGAGAAAGAGGGAACGCCTGGCATGCAGATATATATTAACATACTGTTCTTTGGTTGGTGACATTAAAGAACAGGACACTTCAATGCTGTTGGCTTTTCTGGCCACCTGTTTTTCTGCCCTATGGCTCACGGCTCACAGTTCCTGAAGCTCCATTTGCTATGATTCCTGTTTCCTGTGTTTACTTACTTGGATGAGTGAATTCTCTCGTGTGGCTTGTGACAATCAGGCACTGTGTATTATTTGTGTGTATTCTGATCATTTTAAATTTCTTATTCTGTGAATTTATTGTACATTGACCTCTCCAACATCAAATCCAACATTATTGTTGTTGTTGTTGTTGTTGTTGTTACTTCGGGTTAGAGGGGTCCCACAGGACAAAAACAAACTAGTAAGACTCCAAGCTTCAGAGACACCAACAGGATGGGCCACTTCTCTTGGAAACTGGGACCATAGCATTCTTTCATATTCAGAAATTCAGATCCCCAGCCACAGGAACTGAGTGGCTCCTGAAGTAAAACAAAAACAAAAAGGTTCTGAAGCTCTAGTGAGCCCAAGCTGGGCAACATTGCCTTGGAATCCTGGGCCACAGCATCCTCTGGACCTCAGTGATCCAGAGCTCCAACCTAGGAGCTCACGTAGGAAAAAAATGACCTGAAGCTCCATTGAGTCCAGACTGGGCCACATCCGCTGGGAGGATGGGACCACAGCATCCTTTAGGCTCTGAAATCCAGAGCTCCAAGAAGTGAAGGAAGGCTGGTGTCAAAAACCTCCAGTTTCTTCCCAGTTCTGTCTTTGTCAACTTGTTTGGGGATGGGAGTGGGGTTTAAAGGTCTTCCCTCCCTGCCTCAGAAATCCAGTGGGGAAGTGGTTAAAGGCAGGGTTAACATCTGTGTTTTGTTGTTGCTTAATAGGGGAAAGTAGAAAGGATATTGACTCATTTTCTCATAAAACTCAGCTCAAATATCACATAACTATTATTTTCATTAGTATGGATTCTTGAAAGAAATGAACTAATGTGATTGATGATTAGATGAGGTGCATAGATAAGGCAGAACTAATTATAGAAATTGACTCATACAGTCAATAATAATAATAATAATAATAATAATAATAATAATAACAATAATTCCTATGCCATGTCACATCTCTCCTAAGCTGGTTTTTTTTTCCAGAAAAAAAAAGATTTTTACCTTATATAATTATAACAAAACATTTTGTAAATGATATAAAATCAAATTTCAGAGAGACAGGGACAAAACATATTAACCAAATATCCAAAACAAAAAACTAAAAGCTATCTGTCCATATTTAGAAAATTCTGATATTAGTAGCAGTAAGAGAAGCAATGTATATCATTTAAACAACATTCACTGATCTTCGCAGCCATGCAGACTGTCATTGTTTATACATTAACAGTGACCTCTGACAGCTAAATTTGCAAACTAATCTGGACTGTCTCCAACTCGCCAGCAAGGCATTAACAACCCCCTTAAAATTAGAGTACAGATAGAATAGATTTTTTAAAGGTTTATTTATTGATTTTATGTATGTGAGCTTCATTCAAACTAACAGCAGAGGGCAACAGATCCCATTACAGTCTCACTATGTTGCTCAGGCTGGTCTCTAAACTCCTGGGCTTAATACCTCAGCATATTCCAAGGAGCTAGGACTGCAGGTGCCCACCATCTGCCTGGCTCCAAACAGCCCTTTGAATATCCTGCTTTGTAATCTGTAGTAGCCTAAATAACTCTTGTCTCTTTTTTGTTCAAACTTAAAATCGTTTTTGTTGTACATGATTACGATAATTTAACCTAATAAAGACTACTGACATCCTTGGTTTGAAGCGCAGTATTCTTTTTCAGTAGAGTATTCAAAAATCAATGTTTCTGTTGTGATATCTTGGCAGTCTCTGAAATCAAGGCTAGTGCTTTCCCCACACTAAGAAAGTGTCTCTTTAGATGAATTACTAGTAATAGTGAAATAACCAGTGTCTAGAGCTTACTGCATAAAAGGTAAGCATTCTAAGCATCTTCCAAAATGTAATACTTACAATACTGAAATCACATACATTCTATTACTCTATTATAAACTCCCATTTTACAAATAAGGAAAAGGTTGCATAGAAATATTAAATAATTTTCTTTAGTTGACATAACCAGAAAACAAAGGAGCTGAAATTCATACCTAAAATATTTGTCCCTAGAACTTGGGCTTTTAACTATTAAGCCATACTCCTAATTTCTAGATGCAGGTCCTTGACTCAAGTATCACAGTGTCTTTCTGGAAGCTTCAGGAGAGAGGCAGTGACCTCTCTCTGTTATTACTATCTCTGTTCTTTAGTGGGGGGCTAATATCCTTTTAGTTCCTCGAGATATCCCAGAGAATTCATGTTGCCTATTATTTTACCCTGAGCCATCTTTGACCTTTGACCTAAACAGAACCTTCAGCTTCTTCACACTCAGGATAGATGTCTTCATTCCTGCTAGAATTCATTTTGTTATCAACACAGTTGCATGTCTATCTGGGACACTTGCCCAACAGTAGATTAGGAGCAATCAGTTGTTCATCAAGAGGTGGTCATTTGCTCATGAAGCACTATTTTGTCCACCCAGTTTTTAGAAAAGTTGAGATATACTGAAAGATCATTGGATGAATTAATGCAAGGGTTTCAGGAAGAGAGGGAAAGGAAGCAGGTAACACCCAAGAGTAGGATGCTGGCCTGACCTCTGTAAAGGAGAGAAGGCAAGAAAAAGAACCAGTCTTTAACATAGGGTACGACAGACTTAGTCAATCAGTGCCGGGTGTCCAGTCAAAGGCATGGGTGAAGGGAGTTTCCTGTCTCATATAAATAGGCCTGTGCTGCTCCATCTGGCACTGATGAGAAGAAGAGTTCACAAGTGCAGCCTCCGTGTGAGGTTAGGGAGGAGGAGATGCAGAAGCCTGGCTGCCCAGATTGACAATCAGGTCTGCTGCCCAGATTGGATATCAGAGGCACGATTTGTGTTTTTGTTGGTTTGTGGGAGTTTTTTTTCCTTTTCTTGTTTTGTTTTATTTTTTAAGGACAGGGCCTCATTGTATATCCCTGGCCAGTCTGGGACTCACTATATGTGGCAGGCTAGTCTCCAGTTCGAGATCTGCCTGTGTCTTCTGGGATTAAAGGCTTGTGCCACTATGCCAGCTCAGAGGCCTATTTTCCTGGCCACCATATTGAGGTCTCAGAGGTGAACAGGACATGTAAAGTTTAAACTTTCCAATGTGGCTGTGTCTTTTAACCACCAAGGATGGAAACTCCTTTCCCACTACCAATACCCAAGCCCATTTGAAAGTTATTGATTCCTTGATCAGTCTTTTTCTCCTTTCTTTTTTTCTGCCTTAAATCTGACAGTTGATCTTGCATGTCTTCAGACCCCAGGTGTGTCCCTGCCTGCCATGCTAAACTCTGTACTGCCTAAACTCAGTAACTCCTGCACTCAGGAGCTGGAAATAAGCAGAAGTGGTGGTAAGGTCAGGTTAGGGTGGTGGAGAAGCTACTTTCATGATGTTCCACAAGATGGCCATTTTCATCTTTCTGATGAAATTTCATACTTGAGTTTTTAATGATTTAATTTTATCAATTTTATCTGCTAGCCAAGTTGACTCCCCTTTCCTTTATTTTTGGTGAGAAGATACAAATGTAAAATGATGGTGATGATGATATAGTTCTGGCTTACCTGGAACTGTCAGGAGATCACAGTTGTTCTGTTCCCCATAGAGAGATCAGTCCTTTCTTGAAAGAAAGTGTGAAAGAGATGGAGGGGGGGGAGTTAAACAGGGAGACAGAGAGATAGAGAGACAGAGAGAGATAGAGAGAGAGACAGAGAGAAAGAGAGACAGAGAAAGAGAGACAGAGAGAGAAAGATGGACAGAAGGAGGGAGGTAGGAAAGCAAAGAAGGAAGGAGGTAAGATAGAAAGAAAAGGAGCCTTAGATTTCTGGTGGTGCAAACTGTCAGGGGTCTGCCTGCACTCAGGAACTGAGCACATAGGCGGCTTTTGTCTGCCAGCCCACCGGGCTCAGGAAGCTGTGGAAGGAGAGAAGCCCAGCAGCCAAATATGCTGTCTGCAGGGACACAAAAGGATCACTAGGCACTGTAACATCCCGAGCCTTAGATTTCTGGTGGTGCAAACTGCTAGGGGTCTGCCTGCACTCAGGAACTGAGCACATAGGCGGCTTTTGTCTGCCAGCCCGCCGGGCTCGGGGCCCGTGTCCTGCCCAGGAAGCTGTGGAAGGAGAGAAGCCCCGCTGCCATATTTGCTGTCTGCAGGGACACAAAAGGATCACTAGGTACTGTAACACCCTGAGCTTTAGATTTCTGGTGGTGCAAACCACCAGGGGTCTTCCTGCACTCAGGAACTGAGCACATAGGCGGTTCATCTGCAAGCCAGTCCATCGTAGGACCTGGGTCCTATGTGAGAATCAACAGAGGGAGTGACCCCCACCACAACTTCTTCCCTCCATAATAGAGCAGACAGAGAACACCTGGTTGACCTTGACAACCTAAGTATAGCATTGCTTGAGCCAAGATTGAGAAGGGCTCCAAAGGCACAAAAGAGGAAGCCAGCATATCAGTAATCTGTGCCAGAAGAAACCCAGTCATCCAGTGTTGCAGAAATAACCTTAAAGATCCACAGTAGGTTGAAGCTCCAGCCAGTGACAATAAGACCATCTAACTCCTGGGAGACCAGATGGCTGAAGGCAAACGTAGGAACGTTACTAACAGAAACCAAGGCATTATGGCAGCATCTGAACCCAATTCTCCAACATTAGCAAGTCCTGGATACCCCAACACACCAGAAAAACAAGATTTGGATTTAAAATCACTAGTCATTATGCTAGTACAGGAACACATGAAGAACATACTTAAAGAAATTCAGGAGAAAATGGATCAAAAATTAGAAGTCCTTACAAGGGAAACACAAAAATCATTGAAAGAAATTCAGGAGAATACAAAAGTCAATAAGGAAGAAACGCAAAAATCACTTAAAGAAATACAGGAGAACCTTGATCAAGAGGCAGAAGTCATGAAAGAGGAAACACAAAAATCGCTTAAAGAATTAGAGGAAAACACAAACAAGCAAATGACAGAACTGAGCAAAAATTTTCAGGATCTAAAAACAGAAGTAGGAACAACTAAGAAAGCACAAAGGGAGACAACTTTGGAGATAGAAAACCTTGAGAAGAAATCAGGGACCATAGATGCAAATATCAACAACAGAATACAAGAGATAGAAGAAAGAATCTCAGATGCCGAAGATACCATAGAAACCATGGACTCAACAGTTAAAGAAAATGCAAAATGCAAAAAGCTTGTAACCCAAAATATCCAGGAAATCCAGGACACAATGAGAAAGCCAAATCTAAGGATCATAGGTATTGATGAGTGTGAAGATCTACAACTTAAAGGGTCATCAAATATCTTCAACAATATTATGGAAGAAAACTTCCCTAACCTAAAGAGAGATGCCCATGAATATACAAGAAGCCTACAGAACTCCAAACAGACTGGACCAGAACAGAAATAACTCCTGTCACATAATAATCAAAACCCCAAATGTACTAAAGAAAGAAAGAATACTTAGGGCAGTAAGAGAAAAAGGGCAAGTAACATATAAAGGAAGACCTATCAGAATTACACCAGATTTCTCACCAGAGACCATGAAAGCTAGAAGATCCTGGGCAGATCTCATGCAGACTCTAAGAGAAGAAAAATGCCAGCCAAGATTACTATACCCAGCGAAACTCTCAATCACTGTAGATGGAGAAACCATGACAAAACCACTACTGGGCATATATCCAGAGGATTCTTCAGCATGCAATAAGGACACATGCTCCACTATGTTCATAGCAGCCCTATTTGTAGTAGCCAGAAGCTGGAAAGAACCTAGATGTCCTTCAACGGAGGAATAGATACAAAAAATGTGGTATATTTACACAATGGAGTACTATTCAGCCATTAGAAACAATGAATTCATGAAATTCTTAGACAAATGGATGGAGCTGGAGAACATCATACTAAGTGAGGTAACCCAGTCTCAAAAGATCAATCATGGTATGCACTCACTGATAAGTGGATATTAGCCTAGAAACTTTGAATACCCAGGACATAATCCACAAATTAAATGATGTCCAAAAAGAATGGCGGAGTGAGCCCTGGTTCTGGAAAGAGTCAGTGCAAGAGTATAGGGGAATTCCAGAACAGGGAAGTGGGAAGGGATAGATGGAAGAATAGGGGGACAGAAGAGGGCTTATGGGACTTGCGGGGAGTGGGGACCCAGAAAAGGGGAAATCATTTGCAATGTAAATAAATAAATAAATAAATGAAAAAAAAGTAAAAGAAAGAAAGAACAAAAGAAAGAAAGAATAAAAGAATGAAAGAGAGAAAGAAGGAAGGAAAGGGAGAAAGAAAGGGCAAATAAATAAAATAAATAGAAACATAATTATAATTGAATTGGAACAAGCCAACACACACATACACACAGACACAGACACACACATACACACACAGGGGCAAGGGAGAGCAGTGAATGGGATATGGCACATCTGCCTCCTTTTCTTTTTGTATTGGTTTTTTTTTTTTGGAATTTTTTGCACTTTTTATTGAATATATTCCTCATTTCCATTTCAAATGTTACACCCTTTCCCAGTTTCCTCCCCTCCCCGAAATACCCCAACCCATCCTCCCACCCCCTGCTTCCAAGAATATGTCCCCCACCCAACACACTACCACCTACCCTCCCCCCTCGATTTTCCTATGCTGAGGCATCTATTGGGCATTTATAGGACCAGAGACCTGTCCTCCTACTGAAGCCCAACAAGGCATTCCTCTGCCACTCTTTTGGCTGGAACCATGTGTACCCTGTGGTTGATGGCTCAGTCCCTGGGAACCCTGGGGCATCTGGTCAGCCAAAATCATTATTCTTCCCAGACTAATTCTTAACCACCCAGCACTCCCAGAGCTCCCAGGGACAAAACCATCAACCAAAGAGTACACATGAAGTTACCCATGACTCCAGAAGCATAGGCAGCAGAGGATGGCCTTGTTGGACATCAAAGGGAGGACAGGCCCATAAATGTTCTGTGCTGCAGTATAGGGGAATATCAGGACAAGGAAGCAGGAGGGGTTTGATTGGGGAACAGGGAGAGCTGAGATAGCTCATGGGATTTTCACGGGGGTGGGGGGCAGGAAAGAAGATAATATTTGAAATATAAATAAAGAATATATCTAGTTAACATCTACAACAAAAGAGAATAAGCAGAATCTGCCTCCTTTTCAAGTTGTTATTTGTTCCCAAATTCAACTAGAAGGATGGCACCGTAAATAATTCATTTTTTTTAAATGTGTTTGAAACTTTTCTCAAAATGAGTTGAGAAATGTAAAGGGGAGTGTCTGCCAAACCCCAAACACAGTAGAGGAAAAGAAAGTTACAATCAGTAAGTAATGAAGTAAGTATAAACTTAAAAAAAAAAAGAAAAGAAAAGAATATTTTAGTTTTGTACAAAATGCCTAATTAAAGTGTAGCCTCTCATAGTAAGGAATACATGTTGCACAGAATAATAGATTACTAGACACAACCAATGCATCTTTAAATAAAGATTGATGTCTCTCATTCCTTTTCCTGCCACTTGTGAGTTCTATGTTGCTTTGGCACAGCAAGTTTTGATGTATTCCTCCAATGTCTTTCTTCACAAGGGTTTCCATATAGAAAAAATAAGATACTCCTTATACAGGTCTCCACCTAACAGAACAAGTACTCAGTGGATAAGTTATCAGACCAATGTTCATGTTAAATTTTAAAAGGTTTATGATAGTAAAAAAACAGTAAATAATATTGAAAGAGAAGATCTGAGGAATATTATAGCAACATTTATACTGATGATTTAATACACTGTATACATGTATGAAATTCAAAATAAGGAAGAATGTGATATTAAAAACTAATTGTAACTTTGAACATAAATGATGTGCTAATGGGAAACTTAGTAAGAAATTAAAAAATTAAACATCATTAAAAATTCTAGACTTCTTTTCATACCTGTGAACACCCTGGCCTTTCCTATATTGTCCTATATGTCAGTTTCCTTCAGAAATTTCTTTTTCGTATGTTTGTCCCTTCCCCAAACTGTCTTGAATGGTGAAAGCTTAGAAATGAGTAGCTGGAGTATATTAGCATTTGAAAGTGTAGTTGCATGAATCTCCACAACTCAAGCCAAAGACCTCTGCTTTCATGATCTTGATGTTCAGCTGAGCTGTCAAAACTATTATAATAAGCTAGATAACTCTCAATGCAGAAAAACAATCACATGTACAAACAAGCAAACACTCCAGCATTCAAAGATTAGTCATGAAGTTGATCTTGTCCAGACACGGGTGACAGTTCCGTGTGTCTTTCCTGTGGCTCCTATGAGGATATCAACATTGATTCTGGAAAGTAAACATTCTTGTACATTTTAAAGTCTCCACCTAGATTCCTGCACCTCTCCAAACCTCTCCATCTCCTGTGCTATGCTAACAATTGCTTTCTATATACATACCTTTACAGTGGAGCCTGGAATTGAGAGCAAATCAATGGATATGAAATTATCGCTTTCCTTCTAGGCACTATATAACAAACTGAAGACTGCAGTTGGTAAACCAACCACTGAAGTCTGAGGATTCATTAGCAGTCAGGGTGACAGGCCATTGTGAAGTCAAGATTCAAGAGCTTATGCTATAACTGACAAAGTGACAAGTGCATTTCATCCTCTTCAGTCTTTTGGTTTTATAATCATGTAGTTTAATAATTGTTGAACCATAGGCATTTTTATTAAATAACAGATTCTCAGAAAAGTATATGTTAATAGCTAAATAGATAGATGAAATGAGAGACAGATAGATATCAGTAATAATATCTATCCAAGAAGAGAAGTAATTTTTTACAAAACATTTTGAAATTCATACTCATTCTCAAATATTCTCAATACATGATTCTTTTTTAACCTATCAAAGGTATATGTGAAAATTCAGCTTCATTAACCCTATGAACCATACAGACCAACATGCAAAAATCACAGGACACTTTAAAAATAAATATGCTTTACTGAACAGAGTCAGAAAGCTTCATCTACAGGAAAGTCAGTCAGTATTGTAGATTAGTATATTATACTTCTCATCACAATGATACTTAGTTCAGAATCACAGTCAAGGATAAAATACATTCCTTAAATGAATTCATTCTATCCTCTACATCTTCACCATAAAAACAGAAAAAATAAGTATAAAATATGATTCTATTTTATTTTCTTGCTATTAAAGTTTGAGGTTTAATAATTAGGTCTTTTTATTCCTTTTTTTTCTGATGAATATTTTCTTCCTCCTGCTTTTTATTAAGTAGATTCTTTTCTAATACAACATATTCTGATAGTTTTCCCACCCTCTACTCCTCAGCTCCTCCCCACCCGACACGCCCACATGCACGCACGCCCCCCCCCACACACACACACATGCACACCTTCTCTCACATCTGGGCTCAGTCCATTTCTTTATCTCAGTAGAAAAGAACAGGTTTATTGCTTCTCGGCCTTTTGGCTAAGATCAAGTGTAGAAAAGAACAGGCTTCTTAGAGTCTACAGACTAAAATTTTTTTTCAGAGAAACCAATGAAAGACCCAAAACTGTTCAATTGTGAGGTAAAGAAAATAAACTTAAGTCCAATCAAAGGTTCTTGACCTCACAGTGGTATGAACTCGCTGATAAGCAGCTATTAGCCTAGAAGATCAGAATACCCAAGAAACAATTCACATATCAAATGATGCCCAAGAAGAAGGAAGGAGAGGCCCCTAGTCCTAGAAAGGCTCAGTGCAGCAGTTTAGGGGAATACCAGGAAAGGGGAGCAGGGAGGGGTTCATGAGGTAACAAGGGGCGGGAAGAGGGCTTATGGGACTTTTTGAGAGGGGAGATCCAGGAAAGGGGAAATAATTTGAAATGTAAAGAAAAAATATATCAAAAAATTAATTAAATTACACTTACCAAAAAACCTTCTTGAATACTACTGACATGTAAGTACACTTACTGCATCTATTCTGATATGTGGCTGTACGGGTTATTGTCACACTTCATAGGTGTTAGAAGCAGAATACTCCTGTCAATTGCTTCCCTAACATGTCAACATGTCTAATATTTTATGTACCATAGAAACTCATTTTCAACGTAGACGTTGCTAAGTCATAAACCGCTAGAATCAGTTGAATTTAGACATATTGCTGTAAGATTTCTTTGGCAAAAGGCACTCAACCTCCCATGGCTGGGGCTAGAAATTTAAGTCAGATTTATGGAAGTAGTGAGGCCGTAGACTTGAAAATTTATCACACTAATTTACTAGATCAGCTCAATTCCTTCTGTAGCATTCTAAATAATTTAAACATTTATTTATGTATTTTTTAACACTTAATATTTTATCCCCCCATCTCATCCACTCTCAGAACTTTCCACATCCCATATCTCCTCCCCACCCTGCTGTCTCCACATGGATGTCCTCATCCTCCAGCCCACCTGACCTCTAAACTCCCTGGGCCCTAGAGTCTCTTGAGGGTTAGGTGCATCATCTCTGAATGAATACAGACCTGGAGGTTTCTTTTGTAAGTGTGTTGGGGGCCTCATGTCAGCTGGTGTATGCTGCCTATTTGGTGGTTCAGTGTTTGAGAGATCTGAGAGGTCCAGTTTGAGAGTGCTGGTCGTCCTACTGGGTCTCCTTCCTTAGCTGCTTTCATCCTTCCCTAATTCAACAACAGGAGTCAGGTGCTTCTATCCATTAGTTGGGTGCAAATGTCTGTATCTGATTCTTTCAGCTGTTTGTTGGATCATTCAGAGGGCAGTCATGATAGGTCCCTTATTGTGAACTCTCCATAGCCTCAGTAATAGTGTCAGACCTTAGAGCCTCCCCTTGAGCTAGACCTCACTTTGGGCCTATCTCTGGCTCTTTTCCTCAGGCTCCTTTCCATTTCTATCTCTGCAGTTGTTTCAGAGAGGAACAATTACAGATCAGAGTTGTGACTGTGGGATGCCCCTCCCTCATTTGATGCCCTATCTTTCTTCCTGCTGGAGGTGGGCTATGTTCCCTCTCCCCACTGTCAGGCATCTAAGGTTGCTCCCTTTAGTGCCTGATAGTCGCTCACCTCCCAGGACTCTGGTACATTCTGGAGGGTCCGCCCCCTAACCTTCTACTTTCCAAGGTTGCTTGTTTACATTCTTTGTGCTGGCCCTCAGGGCTTCAGTCCTTTTCCTTCTCCCCATCCTAGATCAGGTTCCCCTCTCCCATGACTCCCCTGACCACTGTCCACTTTCCTTCCCAGGTCCCACCCTTCTTCCCCACTTGTGATTGCTTTCTTCTCCCTCCCAAGTGGGACTGAGTTGTCCTCACTTGTGCACTTCAGCTTGTTGACCTTTTTTGAGGTCTGTGGACTGTATGTTGGGTATTATGCATTTTTTGGCTAATATCCGCTTATTAGTGAGAACATTAGTGTGTCCTTTTGTGTCCGAATACCTTACTCAGAATATTTTCTAATTCCTTCCATTTGCTTGAAAAATTCAGGATGTCCTCATGCTTAACAGCTGAGTAGTATTCCGTTGTGTAAATGAACATTTTCTGTATCGATTTGTTGTGGGACATCTGGGTTGTTTCCAGCTTCTAGGTATCTAAGATACCTAGCAGCACAAGGTTGCTATGAACGTAGTGGAACACGTGCCTCTGTGGCATGGTGGGCATCATTTGGGTATATTCTCAAGAGTGGTATTGCTAGGTCATCAGGTAGATCTATTTCCATTTTTCAAAATAAACACCAGAATGATTTCCAGAATGGTTGTAACAGGTTGCAACTCCACCAGCAATGGCGGAGTGTTCCTCTTTCTACATATCCTCAACAACACTGGTTGTCATCTGAGGTTTTTGAATGTAATCAATCTGATTGGTGTAAAGTGGGATCCTGGGGTCATTTTGTTGTTGTTTTGTTGGTTTTTGTTTTCTCTCAATATCTATTTTTCTATTGAGTATCTTCATTTACATTGCCAATGGTAAAACCTTTCCCAATTTCCCCCCTCCTGAAAGCCCCCCTCCCCAAAGATTCCCTACCCCTCCTCCCATCACTTGCCTCCATGTGTATGTCCCTCTACCTGACACATTCCCACCTCACCCCCACCCCCCACCCCAGTCTGTTTCCTTTTGTTGGGGCCTCTATTGAGCCTTTACCTGACCAAAGACCACTCCTCCCACTGATCCTGATGGTTCAGTCCCTGGGAGTCTTGGGGTGTCTGAGTGTCTGAAGTCATTCTTATTCCCATGGGGCTGTAACCCCTTCAGGTACTCCGGACTACCCTCCAGATCCTCCCACTGGTGACCCCAAGCCCAGTCCAATAGTTGATCTGCCTCTGTATTTATAGAGCTCTGTCAGGGCCCATCTGGAGACAGCCATGGCATGCTCCTTTTGGTACATGCTTCTTGTTGTAGTGTCGGGGTTTGGTGACTGTTTGTAGGATGAATCCCCAGGTAAGGCAGTCTCTGGGTGGCCTTTACTTCAGACTCTGCTCATTTCTCTGATCACTAAAACCTTTGACCATTCCTATGTTTTTTGAAGCCATGATTCACCTTTAATCTTATCATGTGTGATGATTAATGCTGATCATTAATGGAATTCTATTTAGAATTCTCTCTGAAAAAAGATTCTGGACATGACACTGAGGGTGTATTTATGGTCCTTAGATTCTGTCTATGCTTAAGTAACTGGTGGCCAAACCAATAGTATAACTAGGTTCTACTATTCCTTTCATGGTTCCTGGGATGTTTAAAAAGAAAAAACTTACTGAATATTAACATTTATTGTCCTCTGCTTCTGAATTAGGTGAACGACTTCACTAGCTACAACCTCCTGACATTAGAACTGCTGTATGTTGATATCTTGAGCCCTCAAAAAAATGAGCTATTTTCCTAATGTAAATAATTTAGTAGAGTACATTTTCACAGAAATAGGACAATAATTACTATTAACAAAATTATTGTGCAGGACTTAAAATGCCGTTTTGATTGTAGTTTGGAAGAAAAAATTAATAAAGTGATTCTAGTGGATCTGTTGCATGAATATAGGTGCCTGAGTAAGAGAGGTGGAGGAGAGTACTGGAAATGCCATTTTACAAATACTATGGAGAATCATGAATCAGGCATATTCGAGTCTAAGCAATAACAATTTAATTCAATTTATTATAATAGATAAGAATATGTAATACATAACTTGAAATAAATAGTGAGTGAATCTATTTGTAATAAATAATATGGGTAAATGTATAATTGAAGTTGTTTCTTTTATTGAAATAGAATGACAGGAACCTTCTTTAGTCATGAGGAAGTTTCCTTTGTGGAAAGTCATATGTTGCAGTTGTTTCGTTGTCCCCTGCTAAATGAAGTCAAGAAATGTCTTAGTTAGAAAAACATTCTCTGATGATAGATTCACCCCACTTCAGATCAGACTAGTTTTCAGTATATTTTCTGAACTGTACACAAAAGCTTCTTGAGTTAACAATATATCTGCTCCTGAATGTGTTATTTGTTAAGATTCCTCACATAGGTGTTGTAGTGGATCCTGTGCAACTTCATATTGATACCAAATGCTAAGCATTTGGCAAGATTATGAATCAAATGAAATTAAACATCAGTGTTTCTGTCCAAGAATAGCAAAGCTTGTTGGCACATTGTTCACTCTTGGGAGTATGTGTAATGAATTTTTAAATTGAATAATTGTTTCTAAGTGAACTTTTTAAAAATAATTTCATATCCAAGATATCCTACATGACTTATGGACCATGGGAAGAAAGGTGAGAAATATAACAGGTAATATGCTGGAATTTGTACAGGGTCTAAGTAAGGAGTTCCTCTGTCCTACATGCATGTATGAAAGAATATATGTGTGTGTGCGAGTATGTGTGTGTGTGTGAGTATGTGTGTGTATGTGTGTGTATGTGTGTCTTTATGCATACCTATGTATATATACACATATTAATATATAATTTAATGAAAGTATTGTTTAAAAATCTTTTCCCACGTTTTAATATAATAGGCCACAATAGGGCTTTGATATTTACAAATTTATGAAATCAGAGAATATCATCCTTCCATCTGTTTAATGACTAATTTCTCTTAATCTCTAGGAACTTCTGCTTGAGAAGAAGCAGATGAAACCTTTAATTCATCAGTATTTCAAAGCTTTTGACTTACCAGCAGTATTTACTGTAGTCTTTATGTCATCTGACCTCTTCTGACTGTTGTCACAAATTATAGGGTCATCTTCTCCAAATATATCTGCAAAGTTATCAATCATGATTTGTATAACAGAGATCTGTAACACAAGGAAAAAAAACAAGATCTTCTGTAATTTTACATAGTTTACGAAATTGAAATCGATAAAAAAATGAATTCCAAAATTAAAAGGAAAATATCAGTTACTTTGAGCAGATATGAACCTGTGAAATTAAGTCTCTGTCTGAAATGGAGATGCTTAAGTTCTTCGCAACTTACTTTATCATGTTAAAATTTCATACATACTTCAAAGAATAGGGGAACTACTAAAGCAATGTAACATTTCAGAACTGATATGCTGCCAGAATAACTGTGAGTGAATCACAGTAATGACTTCAAAGATTTCTTGAATTAGTGATTTTATGCAGGGGAATGGGGAAGAGGTGGAGTTTCATTGTGATATTTTGAATGTGATGCCTGTCTAATTCCAGGCATCTCAATTTATGGTACCATCTTTGTGAAATCTTTTGAGTGGTTTAGTGACTTGACATCTCTGGAGGAAGTATGTCATAGGTTAGAATGTAAGGTCACAGAAGTCAGGTGCCATTTGGAGTGTACTCTCTATGCTTCACGTTTGCTGCCTAAGATGAGAGCCACCAGGTCTCTGCTTCCTGTTTGGTTGCCCTACCTTCCTGCAGCCATGCTCCTCTGTCATGAATTTGAAGGATGGTAATGTCTCTAAATCTCTAAGTCCCAAATAAACATTTACTTCTATGAGTTGCCTTGGTCCTGGTGTTTTACTAAAGCAATAGAAAAATGACTAATGAAGAATTTGGTGAGAACAGGGATCTATGTTGAGAAACTGAGACAACAGATTGGCCCATTGTGTAGAAAAGTCTGTGGAATATTTTCTTGATTAACAATGGAATTTATAGGTCCCAGAACTCCAGGATGGTGCCACCCAGGAGCTATTACTGAGACAAAGAGAGATAGGAGGTACAGGAAAAGAGGCAGCAAGCACTCTTACACAGCTTGTGCATCAGTTCTTGCCTCCAGCTTCCTGCCTCGCTTTGGTTTTGCCCTGACATTTTCAGTAGTTAACTGGTAACTAGAAGTATATTGTGAAGTGTAACCTGTCCTCCAGAATTTTCCTCAGTGTTTTATCATAATAGTAGCAAATTAAGACACTTTCTAAATTGAAGGAGCTTTTCATTGGTCTACTCTACTCCATGGTGAGTAATACCACCATGACTTCATTGGTAAGTCCTTTGTTGATTCTCTGTGAATTTCTCATCATGCAACCCAGTAACACTCATTTTCTAGTCCATCCATATCTACACTCTCCCCTGGCAACTTCCCCCAAACTTTAAAAAAATTAAAACATAAATAAAATTTTAAATTAAAATTAAACTGAGGGAAGAGGGGGTCGTGAGGATGAGACCTAGAGTAGTGTACTGCAATCAGAATTAAAACTAAATAATTAAAGTGATGAAAAATATAAATGCATATAGCTTTCTAGGAAAAGGAAGAGATAAATAAAGCAAAATATTAAGGTACCTAAAAATGTACCCAAAATAATGCAAACATATACTTCTATTTTATATAAGTAGAAGTTAGTGCTAAAATATTAGAAACTATATTATATAAGATAGAGTACATGTTCATCATTATTCATTATATTACATATTGTATGTATATATACATATGTATACATATATCTATATGTATATATGTCTGTATACATATGCATATATATATGTATATGTATATATGTCTGTGTATATTTATATCTATATCTATATATAAAATTGTATGCAATGTTCTTTTTTATGACCAGTAGTGCAGTTAGGGTAATTCATAATTTTAATAGTCTCACAATGATAAAGAACAACTATCATGTGCTCCAAAGTACAGCTGTAATAGTAAATAATCAAACAAGTGAAACACTAGGTAATAGGGATTTTTTTCAACTTTACTGTAGTCTTCTTGAACTACCATTATACATGCAGCATATTATTGGGTAAAACATTAATATCTAAGATCAATATCTGAAAAAAAAGTAAAAAGGAAAGAAAGAACAAAAAACAAATGATTCACTTCCTTCAAACTATGTTAACAATCTCCCTTCCCAATGTTTCCTGAAATTGATCAATGTATCTCCCACTCAAGAATAATGCAATCTTAGGGTTTCCTTTAACATCGCTGACCTTTCTGAGGTACTCCCAATTTCTTGATCACAATGACTACTTTGTTCTCAAAGGGAAAAATCAGATCCTCTTACCTTTTTTGGAATGTCACTTCCAAATAATGAGTTCACACAAGTCTGATCCCATAACACATGTGGGGCTATACGGATAGATAAGATGAAGCTGTCTAGAGTATTCTTGGCAGAAGTTTTAATTTTTAATAGCACACGAATGAGCTGTTTAAGAACAATGTAATTTGCTTGTGGCATCTTCAGTAGAATACTATATAGACAAAGGAAAATTTTACTGTTGATTGTCTGACAAGTAATGCTGCATTGTCAACATCCTTAATCATTAGGGAAATGCAAATCAAAATAACCCTGAAATTCCACCTCATTCCAGTTAAAATTGCCAGGACCAAAAACTTGGGGGACAGCAGATGCTGGTGAGGATGTGGAGAAAGAGGAACACTCCTACATTGCTGGTGGGATTGCAAGTTGGTAAAACCACTCTGGATATCGGGTTGTTGATTCCTCAGAAAATTGGACATAGTGCTACCAGCGGACCTAGCTATACCACTCCTTGGCTTATATCCTGAAGAAGCTCCAACAGACAATAAGGCCACATGCTCCACTATGCTCATAGTAGCCTTATTTATAGTAGGCAGAAGCTGGAAAGAACCCACATGTCCCTCAACAGAGGTATAGGTACAGAAAATGTACATTTATAAGATGGAGTACTGCTCAGCTATTAAAATCAATGAATTCATGAAATTCTTAGGCAAATGGGTAGAACTAGAAAATATCCTGAGTGAGGTAACCCAAAACCAACCAATCAAACAAACGAAAAACAAACACATCTTATGCACTCATTGATGAGTGAATATCAACCAAAACGCTCAGAATACCCAAGACACAATTCACAGACCACATGAAGGCCAAGAAGAAGGAAGGCCGCAGTGTGGATACTTCCATTTGTCTTAGAAGGGGGATCAAAATACCCATGGGAGGAGATTTAGACACAAAGGGTGGAGCAGAACCTTAAGGAAAGGCCATTTAGAGACTGCTCCACATGGGATTCATCCCATACACACTTACCAAACCCAGTCACTATTGTGACTGCCAACAAGCGCTATCCGACAGGAGCCCGATATTCCTGTCTCCTGAGAGGCTCTGCCAGTGCCTGACAAAGACAGAAGTTGATGCTCACAGCCAACCAATGGACTAAGCACAGGGTCCCCAATGGAGGAGCTAGAGAGCTGTAGGGTTTTGCAGCCCCATAGGCTGGAATAATAATATAAACCAACCAGTAACCAGAGCTCCAAGGAACTAACCCACCAACCAAAGAGTACATATGGAGGGACCCATGGCTCCAGCTACATATATAGCAGAGGATGGGTTTTTCAGAAATCAATGAGAGGAGAGGACATTGGTCCTGTGAAAGCTTGCTGCTCCACTGAAGGGTAATGCCAGGACAGGAAAGTGGAAGTGGGTAGATAGGTGAGCAGGGGTCTGGAAGATGGGATAGGGGCTTTTCCGAGAGGAAATGAGGAAAGGGAATAATATTTGAGATGTAAATAAAGTAAATATCTAATAAAAAGAAATGGAACTTTGGATATAGTTATGCCATCGACTGCATGCATAGCTTCTGCATGTGCACTAATATAAACAAATGAATGACCCCACCCCAAAATACAGATTTTAGGTAAAATATTGCTACTGTTGGCTAAAATATTATCTGAAAATCAATTTCCCCTATAGAATTATGGGAAACTTTAAAAATTATGTATGCATTTTTCTGTATTACATGTATTACTGCTACCCACAGAACCCAGAGGAAGGTGTCAGGTTCTCTGGAAATAGAATGAATGAATGAAGCTTGTTGCAGGTTGTGTGTTCTGTGTATGGAAAAAAGTGTTGCCAAACAATGAACCATCTTTCTAACCACCATGGGGGCACATTTAATATCCAACTTACTATGAATCCATGCAGCACTCTTGTGACACTCTGGAACACAAGGAGCAGAAGGCGCACTAGTGACCCTACACAATGCAGGCATAAAAGCTTCTGCTATAGATAAGGCAGAGATACTGGAGTCCTGGGTAGAAATGGGAGCTCAAAGTCCTGGTACTTAAGAAATCATTCTATGGATACAGGGAAATGACCCAAAGAAGTCAAAGCTATACCTGACCCAGACTTATCTAGGTAGTTATAGTTGAGAAGGAAGAACTTAGTAATAGCTTCACGTTCTAATTAATGATATATGTATTTAAATGTTCAATATTTACAATACTATGGTAATAGTATTAGGATACAAATAGCCCACAGTTATTATACTTATATACTTCTTTTAACTTGTCTCACTCAGGAATTCAAACCAATGTTCTAATCTGTCTTGCACACAACTGCGTAGCATAAGCTGTCTTCCACACCATGACCATTATAATTTAGAAGACTCTCAAGTGGTTGGATTACAGACATGGTACAACACACTTGTGTGAGAAATGCACCTGTTTATAAAGTGACTATACATGTCTTAGCAAAGGAAACTTCTTGTCTTGGGACATCATTCCAGCTTATAATCCTATAAAGACAAGCCCATATATCTCAAAATGCATTACTTCTAACTTTGGGCATTTCCCCAAGTGTATACTATGTCATTACCTTCGTATAGTTGAAATTTTTCCAAGCAGGGATTCTTCATCAAGGACACTAAGCCAATTTTCATACAAATCTGAATAAAGTAAGCTTCCTTGTATGTTTCTAATAAAATCCTTTTATAATGAAAAAAACACAAGAAAATTAATGGTCTATGTACATTGTAGAAAGTATTTGAAAAAAGTTTTGTTTAAAAATAGGAGGTTAGACCAGGGATTGTTAACTTGTGTGTCACAATCTGTTTGGGGGTTCCATATCCTGCATATCAATAATTCCATGCATTATGCATTATAAAAGTGGAAACTAAAGGCAGGAGCCTATGTGTTTTTACCTAAGAGTAGAAGCAAAGAATCAGAGTTCTGACTGCAGCATCAATGAAATAACCCTACTGTCTATTCTGATTGCCTTTCCTGGTTTTCAGTCCACCCTACTACCTGAAATCAGGGATATGCTTTCCAACTCACAGCCTGAAATTCTATCTGTCTCAATGGAGGTCAGCCGCTCTGTGGGATATCCAGACAGTAGCCTAGCATGACTGCTCTCTGAGAGACTTCACCCAGCAGCTGGCTAAAACAGATAGAGACCCACAGGGAAACATTAGATAGAGCTCATGGACTCTTAGTGAATAATTGAGGAAAGAATTCAGGGCCCCGATCAAGATAGGGACTCCACAAGAAGATCAACAGACTCAACTACCTTGGACCATTGAGAGCTGCCAAGAAGTGAACACCAACCAAAAAGCATACAGAAGCTGCGCTGTGACATATGGCATATATGTAGCAAATGTGCAGCTCGGACACCATGTGGGTCCCCCAACATTTGGAACAGGGTCTATCACTAAAACTGTTGACTGTCTGTGGAAACCCCTCACCCAGCTGGCCTCAGTAGGAAAAGTTGTGCTAACCTTGAAGAGAATTGATTTGTCAGGGTGCAAGGATAACACATGGGGACCTTGACCTGCTCAGAGGAGAAGGAAAGAGACTCATAAAGGATGAAGAGGTAGAGTGTAGCAGTTTCAAGATGAAAATTAATAAATAAATGAATGAATAAATTGGTAGTAATAATAGTAATATTAAAAGAAGAAAAAATGAACAGTAAGTATTAAAAAAACAATAAAACAAACAAAAAGCAAAGTGTTCTTTCTGAAAATAAAAAACCATCCAAAAATGACAGGGCCAGGAAATGCTTCATTCTGATTGTATAATTAGGTGAACTTGTACTTTCAGTTCACAGAGAGTAAAGTTGTAATATACATATATGCCTCTGGGTACACCTGGAATAGTGGTGAACTTCCTTACTTAAGCACACTGTTTTACATGTGAGAATGTCTCACAGTTTCACATCCATTCTTAAAACATGTAAATATTCAATTAAAATGTGTAAATATTCAACTATTTAAATTAATTGTAAGCAGCAACTTGTTTGAAATGCCACAATTAACTTTCACATTGTATCAAGGATAGAAATTCAGACAAATGGAAGGTGCCCAGGTGTTCCTGTACCTTTAAATTGCTGTGAATACACATGACTTCCAGTTACTGATCTTCACTTTCCTCCCTGTGATGTGGTCCCAGGTTTCTGGCAATGAGAGCCAGATGCACTTGGCAAGCTCGAGGGCCAAGGGGGGATCATTTGTTACCATTGCCTAACGTTATTAACCATGGCTACTCTCAGAGCATTATCTTTTCTCTAGATGTCTGGGGCCATAGCTCCAGTCTACTTAGAGGCAATCTCAGATCATGCCCCAAATAAAAATCAAACAATGATATTTGCTCTAGAGTTACTGCTGCTCACTGAGAAGTTAAGCATATTAGACTACTTAGAAGTAAGTTGGGCTAATTCTTCAGTATTTGACATGGGGTTAGGATGGCAATATCAGGAAAAAGTGAAAATACTGCTTTATTTTTTCTTAGAGAAGGAAAACAATTTTATATATCTACTGGACATAGATATTGGACTGGATATAGAATTGGCAACATGCAATTCTCTCACATTACAAGTCTGTGGTAGAACAGCTATTTTGTACTGTTGTTACTTAAGTTTTTGTGGTATGATTTAAGACATGCATCGTGTAAAACACACTTTTATTACTATTATTACTTGTTCTATTATTAATTCAGGTGGCATAGTTAGAGAGGTGAAATCAGTGGGAACATTTGTAATGCCAAAAAAAGCCCATCTGATGTATGAGAAAGTTAACCTCCAACATAAAGTGTTCACCTGTGTCTTTGTGATGAATCTTTGAGCTTGTCACACTTTTACCTAAAGTGACTCTTATTCGGAGATCATGTATCCATAGTTCAAGAAAACTGTCATGATCTGGTAATCTCAAGGACAGAATATGCATCTCTAGAGGGATGTTGAATGTTGGTGATGCAAAATACTGCCTTACCTTTAAAAGGTAAGCTACTGTGAGTACCGATTCTTGGTCCCAATTGATGTGTTGCTCAGTATAGATCTTATCCTTCAGGACCAAGTGTGATCTATCGGAAATGGATTGGAATACTTCTTCTGATTCTGGTCCTTTTTCCTCAATGACCGATATCATATCCTGTGTGGAATAAGGACAAGCTTCTATTATAACAGATCCAAACAGCTAAAGCACAAATAGGTCTTTGAAGGTAAACCAGAGTCATGGCAATCATGGATGCATAGCTACAACTGAAAGAAATGAAGAGGACATTTCACTTTTTTCTTTTTTAGCTTCCAAATATATTTCTTTCCCTAATCCATTTTTCCCAATTTGAATCATCAAGGGTTTCTGGTAATTAAACAACCCTCCAGATTGAATCACACTTCTAGTCACCGAAGCATTTTGGTGAATGGTGTTCTCTTACTTTTTCTTTGCTTTTTGAAGTTCTTTCTAGAGCATGCCATTCCAAGTAACTATTGGGATAGTTCTCTTTCAGAGATCACATCACTATTTGGCTTCCTGTCTACCCTGACCTCTACTGTGAAAACTGGCATTTGTGTTTTAAAGAAATCTTTCCTTTTCCACTATACTTCTGAGACTTTTATTTCCTTCTTTGGTGACTTCTTATTTTAAACCATCCTTATCGAAAGATGCTGTCACATTTAAGAACCCAAGCAATTTTCAGTTGTTCTACCATGGTTTCACTCTGTAAAAATGAGGACCATACACAGATTTACTCCATGTTTTCTTTCATTTTAATTGATTACATGATTACAGTTATTGATGACAAAATTATCCTGATCTAAAATACCTAAGGAATGGGCAGTAATTCTCATGTGTCTAACATGATAAACTTGTTCACGTGTGGCATAAATTCCTGGCACAGGCATAGAGCTAAAAGAGATGCTGGACAGTAAATGAATATTTCCAATGGAAATCTAGAAGCATATTTAAGATAGACTAAGCCTATTAGGCGACAATTTCATAGAATGCAGTAGTATAAAAAGATCAATGTATAGCAAAAAACATGTATATATCTAATTTATTGTTAATATCAGATAGTAATCTATAGATATTTTTGATTATAAGATTGAGTAATACCAGAGGCAATAACACCAAGGTAGACTCTAGAGTAATATGGAGTCCTAACACAGTTCAAAATATTGATAGTTGGGCAATTCCAAAGATCCATTGCATCCAACAAGCTGGTGAGTTTGGGTCTTTGCTGAAATCAGTGAAAAACATGGGAATACTATTTCTTTTCAAATTTTCACTTTTCTTTAATTTAGAAGACTCTAACTTCAGTAGGTTTTATTTCTACTTTAAAAGAATCTGACCTCATGAATAGGTTATCTGTATATTCATCAGTTTGGTGAAATAGTTTACTTAGAAAATAGGTTCCCAGAAATTATGGGAAATAGGACAGGTTTAGAAACCCAAAATGAAACAAACTCACAAGTATAGAAGGTAGCATTTTGTCCAAGCATATAAACCGTGGACAAGTACGAAATACTTGGTTTTTTGGTGGTGCAGTAGGAGTTTGAGAAGTTGTTTGCTGGGTTGCATTCATATTATCTTCTTGAGTCTCTGATTCTAATAAAGGAATAAAATCATTATTTATTGTAACTGAACTCACTTAGCACTTGCATGACCTTCACATTTTATAGCCTGCATTACTTATGCTTCACCACAAAGACACAGAAAAATAATCAGTATTATAACATTTATAATCATGACATTACTTCATAAGGCATTGGATATCTAGTTGTATATGGCCACAGTTCTAGTATACCTAGTAGTTTTAGGGTTTGTCTTGAAAGGTAAGCATATAGGTATTAGATTCAAGCGATAAAATAGTACCAATTTTTTAGTCCACCTGTGTCTTTCTGGCAGAACTGCCATGGCCAAATGTAAATTAACAATAGTATTTGAATTTCACCACACAACTTGCCTGACTGCACTTTTATTACAATCCTTGGTTTCCCCCTTCACAACCCACCGAACTGAGAGCTCAAATCTGAGTTCACAGTGTCAATGAATCCCATACTGGTATATTAGGCTATATTTTAAAACTTGCATAAAAGAAAAGCATTTTGGCATGTGCCTTTATACCCAGACCTCAGAAGCTGAGCCAAGATGATCTCTGCGAGTTTGAGGTCAGTCTGGTCTACACAGTAAGATTTAGGACAGCCAGACATTTCAGGTAGAGAAAACCCAATTTGGTATTGAATTGCTATTCAATGTATAATACACATCTAAATTAATACCCTTTATATCAAAGTAAGTAACATATACTTAGTCAATTACTCTCATTTCTGGGATTTACCTTTTGCATAAATTCAGGACCAGTGCAAAGAGGTACCAAAATATGGAGGGAATCTCTTGCAGTAGGAAATTATAACACACAGGTGAAGTGTCCCTTCACATGGTTTAGCAAATTCTTCATTGTTGTTTGTTATAAAATTCATAGTTCAGTGCTAAACGATTCTAACTTTTAACTTATAGTAGTAGGACATGTATACACACCGTTAGTGCCCTCAGAGAGAGGAGGAGCCACTTGACTTATTGCTGGTTCATCATGGTCAGGGGTGTATGTCCTCCCCTTGGGGCAGCTGCTGGCTCCATGTTCTGGTTCATTTCGGGTGATGATATTAGATGTAGTAACCTGGTCACATGAGGTATTTCCTCCGGGTCCATGATAAAACGAGGTTTCATACCATAGTGCAACAATATCTAGCCCGAACAGTTTCGGAGAATTATCTATGAGGAATGTTACGAGAGAAATCTGGGACAAAAAAAGGGCAAACAAAAAGGGTCTCTGTCATTTTGTATAGTTACAAATCACATTTTATTTACGAATTTGGGAGGCTAAAAGTATGTACTTTAAAATACTGAGATAACGTTAGCTTTAATGAAGTATCGAGGCGGGCTTCTTCTTAGAAATTTAAAAGATGATTATGAGATCAGATATTCAAGTGTGGTCATCACAGTCCAATATCATATAAGAGGATGATTTCCAATTTTCACCCTGTGAGGCCCAGAATGTTATACATATTGTCCACTTGATTAACCTTGCTTGTCTTGGACACATTCATGGCTGTGCATATTTGTAAGGATGCTTAAAGAAAAGCACAGCTAAGGAGGGAACTTTCTACTCAAAGGTCCCATGGGCTAACTAAAAGGCAAGAGACAGGCAAACCCATCTATGGGGTAACATTCATATTTCCCTGATGGTTCAGTGCAAATGCCATGGTAACAGCTTGATCCTCAGGTTTATTATGCTGGGAATTAATAAAATAATGCCTATGGAAGAAACTGGATAGTTATGGATCTGCAGTGTTTGTTTCTTTGTAACCCTTTTTTTTCCCTTAGGATATTTGTTCCTATGCAATATGAGGAATACTTATTCTCAATTAGGCTGTCCTATAATATATTCCTTTCAGGTCCCAGGGCAGTTGGTCAATTAATAGTGAATCAGAAGCTCAAATACTGAGAATCAAAATAACCATTTGATACCAATACTGTAAAAATTCTGGTACTTTATTATAATATTTGAAAGGCAGGTCCCATAGAATACTTTACTCTATAATTCTCTAAACCAATGACAACCAGCATCAAGAGGTCAAGGCCATATTTAATTACAGAAATCAGGAGTCATAATAACCATACCTGATAAAAATGATCCAAAATTGCATTACCTTTGTTTTGTTGAGGAAACCATCATGAAAACAAGTAGCATTTTACAAATTCTACACTGATTACATCAGAATTCATTCTTGGTTGGTGAATCCAGTACCCAGGGTTTTTTTTTTTTTTTTTTTTTTTTTTCATTTCACAGCATTTATTCTCACTGGATTCGTCTAAGGATATTCTAAGTCACAACTGACAAAAAAACTGCATCATTGAGCTCAAATACCTATTCATATTTTACTTACTTAAAATGCACCAATGATTCTTCCTCTCCAAAAGAAAGCCATTCAAACATGTACTTATTTTACAAAATGAAGCAAAACCAAAGCCAAAATCATCATCATCAACAACAAAGTAACTCAGACTCTGAGGGTAATACTGTCTTTCTGTCACATTGTAAAGGCTTATCAAAGCTAGGCTTAAAGTAAATGGCCAATTACCTTTTTGGAAATATCAGTAGCCAGTACTTTATTTCCATATCTAGGAAGGCATAAAAGAAATGGCGCTATTGCAGCAGAGAGACTGTATGCTGGCATGTGGTTTATCGAGGAATTTCTGGCTATTTTATTTAGAATTCTAAACATCTGTCTCAGGAATGCAGCATTCAGTGGCGGGAGTTCTTCTAAAAGCCTGAACAAAGAGACAGTTAGGTTAAAAACAAGTTTACTCAATTTATAAATATAGAAAAGGGGAAAGTAATTATATCTTTTGAAATGACCTCCATAAATAAAAGGAAAGTAACAATGTATATTCAAAATATTGCTTAAATGTTTTTCCAGAATCAGGGTAGGGGTGGGGCCAAAATGACAAATTTAAGTGTAGTACAAAACTGATAATCATAAGCATGGTCCACTGTGACTCCCTAAGTCACACCTCTGTTTGCAAATGTATTCCGTGTTTGTGAACAATTGAAACCTTTTGCTGGCAGCATTTTTACTGAATATTTTTGGGATATATATTCTCTAATGTGTATAAGCAAATATTACTTCTGTTTGGTTGATGTTGTTCACACAATTCGCCAGCCATTACCTCTTTGCTGTTGATAGTTTTTCTTCATTGCTGACCATTTCGGGTATGGAAAGCCAGTGCTCATACAGCTGAGAGGTCAATAGACTGCCTTTAATCATTTGAAGAAACTCCTTATATAGAGAGAAGAAATATTTTGCAGAAAACAAATTATGGAGATTACTGAAAACTTATTCAACTCTAAAATTTCGGATAGTCCCAACTTTCTTCACAGCTCCCCGACATTCCCCAAGGTAGAATGTTGACTGATGTGTAGGGCCAGTAAGATTTGTCCATAAAAACTGGAAAACTAAGAGCTGATGTTCAAATGTGCTTGGATTGCTGAAAAATCTCTTTTTAGATCGAAGTCCTCTAGTGGACAACTAAGCGAACTAGCATACCTAAGAGATCAATACCTCAGACCAAATACTATTTTTACATGACAGAAATATACAACGATGATAACTATAACAAAGAAACCCATATTATGTTAGTATCTAATTTCTGAGGTGCAGAAAATCATATCCACTATTAGAAGCATGGGAAGATATGAGGTCATGGCTCTTAGAGAAGGTCCTATCACAGTTTCTCTAAACAAGCATGATTCCATAGTCTGTTCCAAATATTTAAGATAATTTTTACAGATAATGTAGCTTGCAAAGGTACTCTTGGCAATGCATGGAAACTATTATGGAAAAACCACAGCTATTCAAGGTACAGAAAACAAAATATCCTGTGGCTTCAAGCCAAACTGCATACATAGTATACGCTAACTCCTAAACCCTGGGCTGCAAACATTGGTCAAAAGAGTCAGAAAGATTATATACCAGAAGATCAATAAATCTGCTTTGACATTGGGAGTCCTAGAAATGTGGGAGAGGCTTCACATTTGATAGTTCAACAATGTAATATGCTTGTCAAAACAATTTCTGAACAAAAGTCATCAATGTTAGTAATTCTAAATGGGAATGAATAAATCTTGTAAAAACAAACTTCTAGATAAAGAACTACATGCACATACATATTACAAAGAGTGAGGAAATTTGTATTTCTCAAAGGGAAGCCCCTAATTTGTAAGCCAATCATAGTTACCTCAGAAATAGTTCATATACTACCAATGATAATGGACTTATTAGGTTGTTTGAACATATTTGTGGGCTCACTTTTATCTATATAATAATAACAGAAGATGAAAATGGGCCATGTATTTTAGCAGAAGTAGGAGTCTAAGGGGAAACAAACTTAGAGCAAGGGAAAGGAAGGAGTGAAATGATGTAATTGAATTTTAATTTAAATAACAAATAAAAAGTATCATTTTATGGTGGTGAAGGTATGGCAGACTGATTAAGAATACTTGTTTCACAGCCATGAGGCCCTGCATTTCTGTACCAATATTTTGTGAGATATAGACAAGCAGATTATGACATCCTACTTGATATGTGTAGCAAAGAGTTACATGTAGGAGTCACATTCTCTATACTGAGGAAGAGAAATCTGCTTCTCAGAAAAACAGTAGTGCAAGACAGAGAATGAAGAACTCTGGCAGTCAAATGCATCTGAATTGGCATGCCTACCAGGTGACATTCCTATGCAAGTATGAAGTGACCATCCACATGGCCACATGAGAAAATCAAAGGAAAGATACTTTAGTAACTTTACTGCTCATTCTGACTGGATATTTGTTTGAGTCCCTACTCCTTATGTGATGAATAGCAGAAGAACCTTTTAGCTTACCAGATTTCCCTCTTATGTATCTACTATCACTCAAGGGAATGCATGATGAAGGAAACTACTCATGTAGACTCAGAGGAATCCAGAGGCTATGTGATGCAAGGACGATCCCTACCTTTAGAATCCAGCTTGCCAGGTGCACCGAGTGTTTTCTTATATTCACCTTTTGCCCAGAGTCGAGTTTTTCTTTCACTCCTTTGCACAATACATCACTAGGAGCTATACTAAATATACCTACTGCTGTAGGGCCCTTTTCTCTTAAGAGGGAGAGGATGTCCTGAGAGAAAGAAAGGGAAATACCAGTCACTCTTTATGCAGTGCCCAGCACTATTGGCTCAGGAGAAGCAGACCAATGGCGTGCACAGGTGCAGTGAAAGGGCTGGCATGGGCAAGAAGGACTGCAAACTGGTTTGGACTCTCAATCTTTACTTGTACAAATCCCACCCTACTGTTAACTCTGAAAGATCAGGCAACACTGGTCTTTTTATCAGATTTTTCCTTAGGAAAGCCAAAAGTGAATCATGTGAGTCCTACCAGAATTTCGGTGGGCCATTTTCCATCCTTACAGATCCAATTCAACTCTCTACCAAAGAGTTTTCCCTTCTTCTTAACTTTTGGGACAGTGTACCCTTGGTCCTCATGGGGCACATAGGCCCTGGGGAAGCATCGTGTCCTATAAGTTCTTTCCTTCTTCTTCAGTATTTCCGTTGATTCTAAGGAGGAGATAAGATCATTACCTGGAATCCTGTAATATGGCCTTTTAAAAAACCAAATTTCAATTGCATAATGTCCCTGTTGTCATGGATTAGGCGTCCTGTAGCATCTTTATATTCTTCTTCCCTATACTCTACATTGTTATTAATCTGTGAGATGTATCTAAGACATGATCCCATGGGAATTCTCACAAGATTATGTTGTACTGCATCATAAGATAAATGATATGCAATTGAGCAAGTTCCCTGAACTATGTACAGGCAGTTGTATCACTAAGTCATATCCATTTTCATAGCTACCCTCATTTTTATTCACAGCAATCAGTTTTATATTTTCTTCAAATGTCATAGTGAAGCGCTTCCAATTCTTAGATTTCTTGATGAGCTTTTAGAAGGACCATTGTTACATTTCTATCATCAGCATTATTCCTCCTTCATGGGAATGCATACATGACTGCCTGTTTTGTCAAACTCGGGACCCTGGTTCCTGTAGTGTAAGTTCAAAGCTGAGATCAAAGTTTACTTTTCTCTTCAAAGACATCTTTTCAAAAACTAGACCATAATGAACACTTATATGGTACTTAAAACAAAAGTATTAAAAGTAAATAAAAGAGTCATATAACAAAATATAAATTAAACGGTCTTTCTCAATATAGAAAGTTTTGACTATTTGTCCAAAACAAAATAATAAGACTGGAAAAACACAAGTAATATGATACAGTCTGAATAGGATATATCAATTTTAGTGTAAGTATGCATCTGTATAGACATGTATTTAGGCACACATATGTATACACATACATACACACAATGACTTTTTTTAGAAAAGCAAGAATTTAAAGCAATGAAGGGGATACTTAGGAGTAATGTGGAAAATAATAAAATAATAAAACAAGAAAATATTTTTGGAAAAAAATGTCCTTAAGACAATTTCAAAAGCCCCAGAACTTAAGTATTAAGTCTATTTGAAATCCAACTGCAGGTGTAGAAGACACACAAAAATATGCTTTTAGTGTAATTGAAAATGAGATTAGAGTCTGAGCTTGGACACCAAGGTTACTTCTACTTTAGTCTGACACAGATTATATCCAGTTCCATACATATATCCTTTCTGTGCCTCTTACAATAATTTAAATGCAGTTCTTAGGTCATTCTCTGCTTTAATCATGAAACAACATGAAATTGTATTCTAATGAGATGAAAGCTCTGTGCCCACACACTTGTATACATATAGCATCTTGGAATTCCAGCTTATGGTGACTATCTGTCTGGAACAAATGGGATATTCTCCCAAAAAAATCAAGTTTAGACTTGATGTCAGAATATAAAGATCTCCGGCTAGACCTGGGGCGTATTGTATTGGGTTTGTTTTCTGCAGTGCCCTTCCCGTAAGCAACAATGTCAACATGCATTGATATTTTATGCAAAATTGAAATGGCAACTAGGAGGGCACTTGAAGGAAGGTAGACGACTTACTCTGCTGCTGGCTTATAGCTGAGTATCGGGGCTTTAAAATGAATTGCCCCTCCAAGTTTAGGTCTTGCCTAAGCAATCCAGGCAAGAGAGGAAAAGCTGTAGAATTTTTTGAATTTACTCTACTGTAGGTGTGTTGAAGGTGGGTCATTATGACCTCCTGTAGATACTCATAACCTATAAAAAGAAAAGAATATAAATTGAAACTAATCATAATGAGTGTGAGCTTCCAATGGGTTTTGGCAAGCACTACTCTATTTTCTGTCTCAACTTTCTTCTGGACAATGTAGACTGTCCCTAAGCATTAGGAGAATGACATGAATATTATGATAAAGTAAGGATGTGTAAGCTGAGAACTCTAAAATCAAGGAGAAATTTTTCAATTTATCACTTTATTTAGATCCACATGAGCACATTTGTTGTTTCTACTTTGACAGTATTAAGAACTGCCTGTTTTAGGTGTATGGCCTGTAGGTTGAAATACACATTCAAAGTGATAGTGAGACACAAACAAGAGCAGTAAGTTCTTGGGATTTCTGAAAAATTCATGATGTACAAAGATCTTCCAAATTTTAGAATTAAACTGATATCAAGTTCACAGATTTCACTCAATAAATTTATTTAGAATGTGCCAATCCATATTTGTCTTTTCACTGACTGAGTACTGCTATTGTGTCCATCATATAAAAAGCAAAAAAAAAAAAAAAAAAAAAAAAACTGGATGATTTTGGCCCATGCTTGTATTTTCAGCACTCATTGATTAAAAAAGTAAGGACTGGGAGTTTCATACCTTCTTGGACTCAATAGAAATATAAAGTCAAATGTGTCAGTTTGGTTTGAGCTGGTTATTATCTAGTGTATTAAAATCCTGAAAATAAATATTGAAGAAAAACAAAAGTAGTTCAGTTTCAGTTTCCTTCAAATAATCAAAATATTGCCAGTGTCCTTCATAATACATGAGAAAATGTTGAATAACAAAGTACTCTGATCTCTAAAAAACATTGTTACTGTCTCTTTTCTGTAGTTCACTTTATGCATTCAAATTTCACATTTTAATTAACTTTTAAAAGATAATCCTTGCAAGCACACTTAATGATCTCAGAATTTTAATTGTTATCCAAATGCTTCTGAGCATTTTATTACTCTTATTTATTTGGCAATAATTTAGCTAGTGAGAAAATTTTTTAAAAAGACAATAGAAGGAACACCAGGTGATTCAGTCAAGGAGTCTCTAGTAATCTGAATATGATCTCTCATTCAGTGGGGAAATTGCTTGTCATAGGGAACTGCATATTTCACATGGACTCACATATGGCCACATTTACAATTTTCATTACGAAACAGAATCTACATAGTTTAAAATAAAGAGAATATGTTTGTTTATAACATGTACACTTTTATTAAGATGGTCACAAGTCAGTGTAAAGGACAGCTCTGCCTGACTCATCACCTCAACCCACACCCAGGGAGACCAATGCCTTCATACATCAAGTTGCAGCACAAAAAAGTGGAGCCCACAATAGCTGACCATGCAGAAGCGAAAAACAAAAAGAAAGAAGTACTAAGGCAGAAGATTTTTTAAAAAGATGCAGTACACAATTTACACAGAAGCAACACTGTCACCTTCCCAGTGAGGACTCAGGTAATGGACTTAGCATCCTCCTCTTAGGAGTGTGGGTGACTTTGGGGAGGGGGAAGGACTTCCTGTAACCATATATTTCATGGATAATGGAATGACTTTTAAAAAGAACAAAAAGAAAAAAATGTACAATCAAAGTCCACAGACACATTGTAGAACTTTGGGGGATGTTTGCTCCAACCTACCACTGTTCCAGATTTTAAACCCTGATCAAAAACTCCAAAACAAAGCAAATTGAATAAGTTTTAAACTTGCCACATTTTTTTGCCACTTACATGAAATCTTTGGACACACACACACACACACACACACACATACACACACACACACAAGTCTTGTGACCGCAGTTTCCTCAAAGACACTGAATTATTCTTTGAATGTGTTTTCATTTAAATTTTAGACTTGTTTCTGTTTGTAATTGTTTTGCTCAGATGTATACTGTTGTACCATATAGAGCCTGATAACTGAGCAGGTCATACCAGGGAATTTGATCCCCTGAAACTATAGTTTTGGATGCCTATGAGCTATCATGTGACTGTTGGGAATCAATGAAAAATTTCTCTAGCTAGTAGGATTTTGTGTAATGATTACCCATTTTTTTTTGTTGTTACTTTCTTCAGAAATGATATATTCAGAGTTTTGTTTTTCTTTTTAGGAAAATTAAGTTTCTCAAGTGAAAATCACAGTAGAATCTGTTATTTTTTTGTCAGCTCACAGACTCTATCTTAATGAGGTTATCAATGTGCCTGAAGGCTACAATGAAGTTATTATAAATATAATGAATGGCATAATATTTAGAAATTTTGTTTTAGTATGTACTTAAATGTAAATCTAAATAATGAAAATCTGAGATTTCAGGGATAGACCATTGAACTCAGCTAGTCCTTCTTTAGATTTCTCTGGTACTTACCTTGCAGTGGTCTTGGAGCTTCTGCATGGCCAGGATGGAACCAGAGCTGGTAATTTCCATTGTTCTGAGAGCCAAAAAGAACCAACTGTCACAAATAATCTGACAGTAGAATCCTGTATAATATAGTGATTTTCTTTACTTACAATTTCCAGCTCTCTAGCAGGAAAATTATTAGGACTAGTATGAATGGCATATATTCTGACCACAGATTTGAGTCATCAGGACTGATTTCAGAAGAAAATCAAGAAGTACTTGCCTTTCCTCTCTGAAGTAAACTCCGTCTATTGATCCACCAAGGATACTGGTCTTATTCTTATAGAATAAGAAATTGCATTCGGCCATCAACACTAACCAAGACCAATATTATTACAAAATGACCCACAAGGGTCTCTCCGTCTATCAGTGGGATATTGAATATTGATTTGACATGAACACACAACCTTGAACCCATAGAGTCATATACTCACTGTGATTATGATGACTTGATAAAGAACATTTGAAAAATATAGTTATTTCAGCAACAGTGAGAAAAATAGCCAAAATAAACCCCAAGAAACAAAAAACAGAGAGGCTTTGAGGGTGCCTAGGAGTACACACAACCATTGGCTTTCATTTAGCGATAACCATTCTGTGGAGAATATGAAGATGGGTCTAACCTGGAAAATAGGCCAGATACTGGAAAGAAGTTCCACAACATAATTATTGCATACAGAATTATGGATCCATTGAAACAATAATATAAATAGAACATTCTGTTGAAATTGCTAGCAAACTCCAGGATAATATAATCTAATTGGAGTTATCATTAATTGTACTTGCTTGTTGATTCATGAGTAAATCCAAGAAAGTGTGTCATAGAGTTTTTAAGTATTAAGCTAAGGGACAAAAATGCATTCAAGCAGACACTCAAACATCTACTCACCCAAATATAGAAGGAGAGAAAGAGTAAGAAAGAGAAAGAGCAATAGAGACAGAGAAACAGAGTGACACTCTCTGTTTCTCAGATACTCATCATACGAACCCACAGGAAGTGATAGAGAGATATATACACATATACAGTGAAATTCACCAATACACACACACACACATATACACCCCACACACAATAACATAGGGCTATAAGTTTCCTTTCTTTGGAAATGTAGACAAGAAATTCAAGAAAAAGGTCCCTCTCTAGATTATTATATTATAGATGCCTTTACTTCCAAAAGGAGAAGATTGTAAAATATGCAAATTTATCATGATGAAGTTTCATCTGTATAATTTATATGCATACACCTTTTCAGATATGTGAATCTCAAAAGGAAAATTCAATTTTAACCCCAAAGAACTTGAAAATAACTTACGGGTATTCTCATCATTGATAGTAACTTCATAATTATTTCATTTACTGTATCGATGTTTGTTGCTTTTATGCATAAAGGCTATGAAAAGTACAGAGAAGAATGGTATAAAACAATGTTGAAGCTCATAAGTATAAAATTGGTTATTGTCTAATCATTACTAATAATCTAAAATCTGTAATCTAACTCTAATATAAAATAAACATTTTCTTTTCTTCCCTTGCGATATCTCTGGAAGACTTTCAGTCTAACATATTTATCACAAAATTAACTATGTGGATACTTGATATTCAAACATTAACTGTAACAGGTTGTGTATAATAAAGCAAGACTGAGTAGCCATGGGTGCAGGAGCTCAGCATCCTGATTATTCTCTCATTATGTCAGCAGACAGGTAGGGGGAGGGTGGTTGGAATAGAGCACAACCCTTTGCTTCCTCCCTGTTTAGACTTCCATCACTTACATCCTTACTTTCATGTACACCATGTGTACAGTTCTAGGAAAGTCAGGATGAATAGCAAAACTGCAATAAAAAAAGAAAAGAAAAACAAAAACAAAAGAAAATGAAAAACAAAACAAACAAAGATGGGTGATTACTCTCTCCATGTCAAGCTGTGTATATAGTTAGATGGTATACAGACATACAGTAATGAAATCTGTAATGGTGATAGAACTAGGAAATCAAAATGAGCATTTTAGAATTCCTCTATTGCTTTATGCTCCCAAAACAAGCAAGGTGCTTTTATTTTTTGCTTCTCACAGCTAGAATCTTCTACAAAGACCCAGGAAGACAGCAAGAAGTAAATAGCATGAAATAAAATGATAGGAATCTGAGAAGATAGCACTGATGTACTCGAATTCTAATATATTACTATAGTGTATGACTGTGAGTAGGTAGGTATATCTTTACGAAGATAGTTTCTAAGGTGTCAGCTATCTGCAATAAGCATTGTTAGTGCCTAAGAAACAGTCCCTTAAATAAGAAACATATCACAAGTGCCCCCTTGCTATCCATAAGCAACCTTGAAACAAGAAAAAAGGAAACCACTTCATAATCCATTATCTTTCACAGCATTTTTATTTATTGTTTTCTAACCACTGGGCATAATCTATTATCCTGAAAATAATTTTGTGTGTGTGTGTGTGTGTGAGTGTGTGTGTGTGTGTGTGAGAGAGAGTCTTTGTGTGTGTGTGTGTGAGAGAGAGAGTATGTTTTGTGTCTGTGTGTGAGTGTGTATGTGTGTGTGTGAGAGAGAGAGTCTGTGTGTGTGTGTGAGAGAGTATGTTGTGTGTGTGTGTGTGTGTGTTTCTGAAGATTTATCCAAGTCCCTACTGCAACATGACAGGTAACTTGAATTTTATGAACAAGGATAAGGATACCTTACACTAACTAATTTTACATCTTGCTATCTATATACTAAGAATTATGCAAAAACATCTTAGAATGTGGAAGAACATCTCTGATCTTCTGGTGTAATGTAAATAGGATGGAACCAATGTGTGCATTTGCTCAAAATGTAGATGTGGATGAAAATATAGCTCATGGCCCAAAAATCATATATGCTAGAAGGACAAATTCCAACACCACATACACAAATACATACATGCATGAAGACACACACACACATACACACACACACATACACACAGAGTATGCATAATTAATTTAAAGAAAAGTAAAACTTTTAATATTTTGTTAATATCTTAAATCTTCTGTATAATTTTAAAACAACAAAGTAATATAGTTTTCTAGAGATAGAAAAATAATTCAAATATGATTTTATTTGACCTTATTGTAAAATATTGAATTCTGAGTGCATTTTGAACATATTAAGTTCTACCTAATGATTGCAAAGATGGGTGCATTTCTTCCTGATGCTGGTGATGTTTATAATTTTAAACAAAATAATTCTAAAGATACTGTTTTTAAAGCATGAAAATGAAAAGGCAACTGGGAGTTTTTGTACATGTTAATATATTTCTTGACTCAAAGAGAACCAGGCATATGTAAGTAATTCTCAGGAGATAAGATTAACCTTATAATAGATCACATGTTCCTACTCTGAGGAAAAAATAGGCTTTCAATAATTGTTCAATGATACATAAAAATGTTTATTGTAGATAAAAGGAACTATACCTTTTTATTCTAAAAGGATAGAAATATAAACCCTGTAAATATTGAAATTATATATCCATAAACTAGATGTGAAACAATGAGGTGTTGCTATCTCTAATGAATTTCAGAACAGATTACTTTAAGCCATCTGGGAATATAGTAAAATGTGCTCCTCCAGCCATGGCATAGCATTGACTCATGAGGACAGTGCAGTTAGTTGTTATCTCTACAATATAAAGTCAAATAGTCAATATTTTATATATTTGTATTTGAAGTCAAGAGTACGAGAAGGTATGTGCATCTTAGGGAGTGGTTTGTGGATATCTTGGGATTCATGCAGGTGATTTGGCAGTGGATTTCTATACATCAAAGATGATTGTAAAATCATCTGCATCTACATATTTTAAAATATGAACAGAGTCTGAGGGATCTACATTCAATCCTAAGAATAAGAAAAAGGGAAAAATTGGAGGAAAAGACATCCTTAAGTAAGAATAGCAAAAAATATTTTCCTAATACATCCATAGCAAAAAATACAGGTTTATCTTAAGTGTAATGAAATACATAGATGATTCAAAAACTCTCAAACCTAAAAAGCCAAACTATAAACATAAAATCAAATAAAACAACCAAAGAATTGATAAAAATATGAAGTATCATTGCTAAATATTCATGAGGGAACATGGAGAAAGAAAAGTGATAGAGGATATTTATTTAAATTAGAAGAATATTTTTATGTTCTGAAAACAACTCTTCGACTATTGTGGAGGGTGTCATTTCCCTAATTTCTTTCTCAGTCTGTTTATCCTTGGAGTATAGGAAGACTACTGATATGTTTGAGTTAATTTTATATCAGGCCACTTTGCTGAAGTTATTTATCAGCTGTAGGAGTTCTCTGGTGGAGTTTCTTAGGTTACTTCATCTGCAAATAGTGACAATTTGATTTCTTCCTTTCCAACTTGTATCCCTTTGACATCCTTTTAATGTCTAATTGCTCTAGTTAGAGCTTCAAGTACTATAGTGAATAAATGTGGAGAGGGCAGCCTTGTCTATTCCCTGATTTTAGTAGGATTGTTTCGAGTTTCTCTCTGTTTAGTTGATGTTGGCTCCTGGGTTGCTGTATGTTGCTTTTACTATGTTTAGGTATTGGCCCTGAATTCCTGTTCTTTCCGAGACTTTTAACAACAAAGAATGCTGGATTTTGTCAAATGCCTTTTCAGCATCTAATGAAATGACCATGTGTTTTTTTTTTTATCTTTCTCCCCCAATGGGGGAGCTAGAAAAAGTGCCAAAACGGGTTTGCAGTGCCATAGTAGAAACAACAGTATGAGCCACCCAGTGTTCCTAGAGCTTCCAGGGACAAAAATACCAACCAGATAGTACACATGGTGTTACCCATACCTCCAGAGGCATAGGCAACAGAGGATGGCCTGTTGGACATCAAAGGGAGGAAAGGTCCATGGTCCTGGAAAGGCTTGATACAGCAGTGTAGGGGAATACCAGGACAGGGAAGTGTGATGGGGATGATTGGGGAACAGGGGAGAAGAGATGGCTTATGGGACTTTTGGGGGGGGGAGGAGAACCAGGAAAGGGGAAATCATTTGAAATGTAAATAAAGAATATATCTAATAATAAAAATAAGAAAACAACTCTTCAAGGACAAAAGGGAAACAAACATATCTCGTGAAGAAAAGCTATAAGGTACATACCTATTACCAATCTTCTGAACTACACAAAAGGTAATAATTATGTTAATTATTAAAAAAATTGCTACTAATTATAAAATTCTTAATAATTATGGAAGGATAATATATGAAAGTACTAGAGTTGTGGTTAAAAATCAGTAAAAATGTTTACTTTTCAGGAATTGGATCTAAGTCACCATGGTGTTGAAAGACATCAGAGAGATTGCTCATGTACAATACTGAGCATTTGCCATAGATGAAATCAAGCATCAGAGGCAAGAGAGCAGTTCCCTACAGGACTATCTGCTCTTCTCCTCTTCGCTGTCCTGAGGACACATCTGCTTCAGTCAACCTAATGTATGTCACTGGTTAGTAATTACTTTTATACTACAATTTCTCTTTACTGTTTTATATAACCTAGAAAATACGAATATCAAGTTTTGTGGTATTCATTATACACAGCTTGGTAAGTGTGTTAAAATTTTAACAGTGACTTGTTAGAATATCGACTCTAGGTACATTTTGTACACATTAGCATTTATAAAAGTCAGAGAGATTGTGATCCTCTTGAGCTACATTCTATTCTATTTTACAGTAGCGATGGTCTTCAATGCTCTGCATGCTACATAAGTTAAGTTTCTGATCTGCACTGAACACAGTAGTGAGAATGAGCAATAATATAAGTACTAAAAAATAGACAATTATTTAATAGTTATGTGTATAACTCAATGATAAAACTACTATGTAATATGTGTTAGGTCATGACTATCACTGTACATACTATTCACACATATGACCACACACACACAGACATACTCACAGACACACACACACACACACACAAACACACACAAACACACACATGCCCTAAGGGTAAATTAGTAAAAATGATTTCAAAGGAGAAGTTACATGAAAAGAAATCCCTATGCCTAGATCATTCAAATAAATACTAAGATAAAGATCCCTGATTATGCAGTTGTTCTTCCAAAGCAGTTGTGAGGATGCACAGAGACATACTGAAAGAGCAGAGGACAGAGCTTAAGAGATAAAATGGTGCAAAACATGTGGATGCGGAGAGCAAATTAATTCCTGATAATATTTTGCTGTTTAAGATTTCTTTATGGTTATATTATAAAATAACATTTATTTATGACTAGACAGAAATATTTTAAAATAAATAATAGTTGAACAACCCATGAGTTAATATATAAGCAATAACAACTCAAGAGAAAAAGCAGTTTAATTAGTATAATAATACTTGGCTTGGAAATATATGCTGATGCAATGCCCTGACATAATTTTCAATCACTTATGAAAAATATTTCCTCTTTTTTGTTGCTTTAGCTTGTGGATCAATCTTGTGCCGCAGTGCTTTCTATATATCACATGTAAAAGTCACATGTGTGCATGCCATACAAATATATATTCTATAGACATAAATCTCACTATGTCTCCCCTCCACTCTCTCCTTATGTCTCCCATTTCCATTACTCTACAAACTGCCTGTCTCTCTGCAAGTCATGAACTTGAAATATCAGGTTTGGTTTTGTATTCACATACACTGTCACAGTTTGGGATGTCCTCAGTGAATATCTTCATTGAGAAGTTTTTCTGTATACCCATCCTGGCTTCATTAGTGGATCTGATCAAATACAATAAAACACACAATATAGTAAAATTAATTTTCTAGTATCTCATTTTAAGCTAATCGCTGTTAATAGTTTATAAGAATCATCTTGGTGTTAAATATAAGAAAGTAGTTCAGCAATATTCACTATTGGATTAGGGAATATTTAAAAGTGTTTCAAGCCAAAACCATGGTCATGTAATAGCACATTGATCTAGGATGCACAGAAAGTCCTCAGAACTTTTTTTTTACAAGGTTGTAGTCAACTTGACTCCATCTGGAATGAACTACAAGTCTGAAATGGAGTGCATACCTGTGAAACAGATCTGGAGGCTGGAAGACACAAGCTTCTGACTTAGACCTCAACATGAAAAACTTGAGGCATAGGGGCCATGAAAAGCTTAGGCCCAGGCAAGATAGAACACACCCAGCTTTACTCCCTAAAGACTGAGGGGAGTGGATCTGAGTTCAAGGTCAGACTGAACTCAGCAAGGTCCTGATATAAGCAGGGTGGTAAACATCTTTAATCTGAGCCACACCCTCTGATGGAGGCCTACATAAGGACATTGGAAAAAAGGCTCACTCTCCTTTGCTTGCTTGCACTTACTGCCAGAGCATTTGTTAATATCTACTTCTTCAAGATTCTAGTAGATACAATAGACCAGGTGAAACAAATTAGCCTCATAGACTGAACAACTACAAGATATTTTAACTTCCTTTTCACAGCTGCCCATTGTTGGATTAGTTAGACTACAGCTGTTAGTCATTACAGTAAGTTCCCTTAATACATAGGAAAAAAATACATAAATTCTGTGGCTCTAGAGAAAGTTCTGTGACTAATACACAAAGAAAAGGCAAAAATCTGCTTTACTTCAAAAGAGGAAATACAAGAGGGCTTGAATAGACATGGTACAATAACATCTATGGAGTCAAACACAAAGAAATACTGAAGAGTACTGTTTACTCCAATATAAAGGGGAGACAATGAATGCAGAACTTCCTGAAAGTTAAATGAAATATACAATAGACAGGAGAATCCAAAGCAGTATCCAATGACCATCTAATCAGCAACATATTTGGAGACAGGCTATGAAATATATTTTTAAGGAAGAAATGAATAATCGACTGCAATTCCCATATCAGTACAGAATTAAAGTATAATTACAAATAAAATACCTTTTGATAAAATAATACCAGCGATCTTTCTGTTCTTTTGAACTGTAATGTTAAAAGTGAAAAACAAGATTAGGGTCTTGACAATGGAGAGACTTTTAAGATTAATCTTCATAAAACCCAATGGCCCTCATGAAGGTGTACCTGTAGATGGTATTTTCCACATGGCTGCTTTTCTGAATGACTTGTTTCACTGGAACACTTTTAACAGGAAGTTGAATACAGTTTGACAGCTAGTTGGGAATGTCAAGGCTTGACTGTGTTCTAAGAGCTGTATGACTATGGCTGTGCCAACAATTACTCCTAGCTTTAGTTTCATATGTATAAAGGGATAATTAAGAAAGTGTCCTCTTACCGTGAGGACATGTTCATATAGAAAGGTATCATTATTCGCACTAAACCACAGGAAAGTTACATGACCTTTCATTAGAATGCACTTAACTCAGGATGAACACCGTTTAAGAAAAAAATACTGTTTATTTCCTTGTGTGAATTACAGAACTAGCATACAAGACAGGAGGTCCTAGAAACTAGTGCTTAATTCGTGTGAGTCACCATGTTAACTCTCCTGGTACAAATTAAAAATAAGCTCACCACTATTCCACTGTAGCATAAAATACTCTAATTAAAGATGGAATAAAGATGAATTCACAATGCTAACATTCTATAACTGATAATTATATATTGAATGAGTTATACCTCAATGATATTTGACATATTCAGTGTCTGATAGTCATCAACATTATCTTGTTGATCAATGTATTTCTGATTCAAACAGTATCCCTCACCCAATGCACTATTCCTCTTGCCCATGCTCACAATCCCATATCAGGTATAGTTTTTTCATCTGTAAGCTAATGGTTACATAGCTTCCGCTTTCTGAAAATAATTATCTATGCTGCAAAGATCTTTCATTCACAGAATTTTCTTCTTCCTTTTGCCATGATTCTAACATTCATAACCTCAAGCTGTATTCCTGTGGAACTATGGACTGATTCTTGTTCAAAGACTGCCACATTCATGTTTCTACCATTAACTGCTTACCTACTCTACTCACTGCCTACAATCATTTTTGTCAGAAGGGTGGATGATGCCTGTGACACCCAACCTACACATACAAACATATCTATACACATATATACATATTATATATATATATAATATGTATTATATATATTATACTGAACAAACAAATTTGAGTACAGATTCAGAGGTGATGAGCTGGGAGTGTAAAGAAGGGTATGTTAACTGAAGAAGGCTTAGAAGAGCCTGGACATTGAGCTCCAGCATATCAAAATAAGCTAATGTGTGTGTCTATCACCTGCAGATTCAGTTAAACCTTACTCCTTGACCCTTATCCTTATCAGTTGACCATTAGACACAAAATATTCAAATACTTGAGCATTCTATGAGTAGCTATTTTTAATGTGCTCAATTAAAAACTATTTTTATGGAAATTACCTGGGCAGTATTGGAGGTATTGGTTAAATATAAGTAAAATATGCAATATTATTGGAGGGAGATCAATTTCTGTATTTTTAAAACCTAGATACTGGATATTATAGGGCAAAGAATGTGGAAGGTATCTTCTAAGTCCTTGTTTGGTCCACATTCTGCTTAGAAAATAATGTCTCTCCATTCTACCCCAAGAATCTTCTGGAGTCCTGATGAACATCTAGATCAAACATTAAATAATATACTTACATTTGAAATGCATGTTTTGAAAAGTATAGACAAACTAGGGACACTATAAAAGGAAAAAAATTGAACTTGACAGCATGTATACAATCAGACTAAACTAGATTCTTATTATGCAAATATTGTGGTTAATTATTTAACCTGTGAATTAGGAAGCATTAAGTTGCCCCACAATTTCTGTAGCTATCCTCCTGTGAATACAAGTCCAAAGTGTAGGTCTTACCTAAAGGTGGCCAAAAACATTCCAGTGGGCCAAAACAGGGCAAGTGTCCGGCAGGTGCAGATTTCATTTATCCTGACTAGGTTGATTATGTCCATATTATCCACAGCACACAGGTATTGCAAAGGGATTATGTGTTTTATTTTAAACTTTCTCTTCTTCCTAGAAAGAGAATCAAGTATCTCAGTTAGTTTGATCTGCATTGTAGTGGGAATTGCTTTTAGAAATACCCAGGTTCTTCCTGTCCCAGAGCAGAGGAGGATCCGTCCATTTTTTCATTCAGGCACAGTTCAAGCCAAAGTAGATGGAATTCAACCAAGTTTGTGTTGAAAGAAGTTACTGGATACTAGTTTCTCAATGCTCACAAATAGACATAGCCTAATTGTTTTCTGATTGGAGAAATTTTAGAATGACTATACTATGAATATGTGTGTTTATATGTGTCTGTGTGTGTCTGTGTATATATATGGCATTTTTAGAAGGCCATGTATTTCATGATTTCTCTTTGTGATTTTGATAATAATTAACCATATTGCTATATTTCCATACTGTCCATACCAAAAAAAATTTGTTAAAATTTTGTGTTTTACTTAATTACATTTAATAATCTTTCAAAATTAAATTATATAGAAACATTGTCTGGCTGGATAAAAATAATCTTCCATTGTCCTTCTTTGTATACTAAGATGTCACTTCAGCACACTTCAATGGCTCCTTTTGTAAACATACAAAGCACATCTCATTCAAGAATCCAGAAAGATGATTATTTATCCCAATAATTTAAACAAATAATTGGAAATGTCTTCGAATCAAACATTGTGATCTAATCAAAAGTGTTTGTAAGAAGTAGTAATCTTGGAAGGATTACTTTCCTTCTTCCATCATTCCTTTTCTATGGAGCTGGTCCTTTGAGAAATTCACAAACATATACACTGTGTTCTGACCAGTTTATTTTTTATTTTTTGCTCTCTAACTTCCCTTCTATCTTTTGACATAATCCTTCCCAGATTTGTGACTGTTCTATTACTTTATGATAGGCTGAATATGACCTCGGTGTGCATGCATGTGTGAGAGGAAGTGCATGTGCGTGTGAATGTGCATGTGCTTGTGCGCATGTGTATGTGTGCGTGTGAGCGTCTGTGCGCGCGCGCGGGCACGTGTTTTTGTGTGTGTGTGTGTGTGTGTGTGTGTGTGTGTGTGTGAACTTGGGTATGTAACTCTGCATTGCACACTGTTAAGGTGATGTGTTGGTCCAAAACTGAAGATAGTGATTCTTCCTCTCTCAGATTCAGGAGACAATAGGACACAAGAATAAATCCTGATTCAAAAGTCCTATATATAAATCTATCTAAGCTTCAAACATGTGACATTTTTGAAACATGATATTATAGAGAAAGATTTACCACTCTACCTAATGTAACATGTAACAGCCAAAATACAAGCATATAATGTAATATTTGTGAAAGGATATACGCATGCACACTCACATACAAACTTACAAACACATGTATCAATCTTATGAAACATTTGTACTTATATCTTTTTTCTACCTCAAGTCTTCTAATTATAGATATATACATATACATATGTGTGCATATGTATGAACCAAACTTTAGAAGAAATGTATACATCCAAAACTTCTCTTTTCAATGTCTGATAAGAGATAATGTCCATGAAAATAGAAATAATGACAATCACCTCCTATTAGAATAATTATGCTCTTTCCATACCATGAATGACAATCTCAAAATAGTTTTAATTACTATCACTACACAGCAGAAGTGGAAAAAAAATATATGGTCATTCAAGAAAAAGATTCATTATACTTTTGTCTTAGTCAGGGTTTCTATTCCTGCACAAACATCATGACCAAGAAACAAGTTGGGGGAGGAAAGGGTTTATTGAGCTTACATTTCCACATTGCAGTTCATCGCTAAAGGAAGTCAGGACTGGAACTCAAGCAGGTCAGGAAGCAGGAGCTGATGCAGAGGCCATGGAGGGATGTTTCTTACTGGCTTGCTTCCCCTGGTTTGCTCAGCCTGCTCTCTTATAGAATCCAAGAACACCAGCCCAAAGGTGGTACCACCCACAAGGGGCCCTCCCCACTTGATCACTAATTGAGAAAAATGCCCCCACAGCTGGATCTCATAGAGGCACTTCCCCAACTGAAGCTCCTTTCTCTGTGATAACTCCAGCCCGAGTCAAGTTGCCACACAAAACCAGCCAGTACAACTTTCCTCTACTCTCAAAAATCTAAGTGAATTTCACTTACACCAATTTCATTAAAAGGTACACTATCAGTATATATATATTTATTCAATGAGTCTACTACTATCTTTTAAAAATGTAAGTATTTCCAAGTGTGGACGTAAGGTGAAATGAGTAGAAATGATGAGGGTGGTAGATAAACAGCCAGGACATTCACTTATTTTGAACCTGCATCAGACACTAATAAACATTTTCTATGCTGCAAGCTTACAGTGACTGATCAGGGTTGAAAACTAAATTTACCCAGTTGGTTGTAACTACAATGTATTGAAGAATTCTCTTCTGAACATTTCATTTTGTCACAATTTTTGAAGTGGATCTTCAGGAATACTATTTAAGGACGATCAGAAAGTTTATCGCCCAAACTGAATAAGCTTTATTATTTATTATTGATTTCTGTCCTCAAAACTTTTATGAACTTATAAGAATGTACCATGAATTATTAACTTGATAATGTTAATACCAACTTCGTACCTTCTATAATAATATGAAGGCTATGATCATGGGCAGTAGAGAGTTTATGTGATGTGGCCCCACAAAAAGATCCTCCATGGGCATAAATTAGAGTGCATCATTGTATACTGCTTCATTTAATCACAGCATTTTTATCTAGTATATGCAGAATCACCAACTAGGAAGTACCCTGTACCTGCAGTTTTCCCTGATTAGGAATTGCTATTAGTAGGGATTGTGGCTGCATCTTAATTTTTAATGCTAATTTGGAAACTATGTGGTCAAGAGGCTTACATGGGTTGCCACTTGTGTACAAGGATAATAATCAGGGATTCCTTCCCTCTTTTATCTACAGTCTATCTGAAAACAATAAGCAAGAAGAGGACACCTACTTCTCATATTTTAAATATTTAATCTTGGGAACATGTCTCACTGTATAGTCCACATATCCCACAGTTTCAATACTCATAAGTCAGCTTTAACAATACTAGAATTACTGGCATGTGCTTGCACATCTGCCTCCTTTTCAAGTTTGTTATTGTTTCCCCAGATTCAAATAGCAGGATAGCACCTTTAATAACTCATTCTTTTAAAAATGTGTCGAAAACTTGTGACAAAACAAATTGAGAAATGTGTAGGAGAGTGTCTGCCAAACCTCAACCACAGAAGACTAAAAAGTTGCAATCATGAAGTAATAAAGTAAGTATAATATTTTTTTAAAAAAGAAGTAAAACAACATTTTATATTTGTAAAAAAAAAAAAAAAGGCCTAGTTAAATTAAAGTGTAGCCTCTAACAATAAGGAATGCATGTTGCAGATACTCACAGGTTATTAGAAACAACCAAGACGTCGCTGAATAATGATAGGTGTTTTTTACACATCTTCATGCCTCTTGTGAGTTCCACGGGGCCTTGGCACAGCAAGGTGCGTTGTATTTCTCCCATGTCTTTCTTCATAAGTGTTTCAATTTATATAAAATAAGGTACTCCTGGTAGAGGTCTCCACCTAATAGAACGAGTATTCAGTGGATAAGACCAATGTTCATACTAAATTTTAAAGGATTCATCGTATGAAAACACAGTAAATAAAGTTTAAAGGGAATATCTGAGGAATATCATAGAAACATTTATGATGATAACAGTTAATATATTGTATACAAGTATGAAATTCACAAAAAATAAGTATGTGATATTAAAAGATAATTGTAACTCTTAACATAAATAATATGCTAATGGGAAAGATAGAAAAATTTAAACAGTGAACCATAGTTAAAAAATTTAGATTATTTTTTTATACATGTGTTCACCCTGGCCTTTCCCATATTGGCCCATATGTCTGTTTCCTTCAGAAATTTCTTTTTAATGTCATTGTGCCTTCCTCAAACTGTCTTGAACAGTGAAAATTTAGAAATGGGCTCATGGTGGGCTATATGGTCTTCTGAAGGTGTAATTGTATTAATCTAAACAACTCAAGCCAAAGAAGTCTGCTTTGGTGATTCTGATGTTCAGCTGAGCTGTCAAAACTGTTATAATAAACTAGGTCACTGTCAAATCAGAAAACCAATCTAACTAACTAACTCTCCAGCATTCAAAAAATATTTGTGAGTTGGTCTATTCCAGGAAAAGGACTCATTTTCCTTGATTCTTGCCTTGATTCTTGCCTCTAGAGATATCAACATTGATTCTGGGAAATAAAAATACTTGTACATCTTAAAGTCTCCACCTAGATTCCTGTACCTCTCCAAAAGCTCTCCTGTGCTGAGTTAACTATAGAACCTCTTCTCCATCTTAATGAATACAAAGCTCTCCTACTCAAATCATCCCCATTTTTCTCTCCAGATATTCTTCCTTTTTGATTACCCAGCCTTGGCCATACAAAATCTCTTTCTGTTTTCTCTCTGCTCCAACATTTTCCAGCTGACTATGACCAGTTTCCTCTCTTATCCATAATGAAATTCTTCCCTGTAATACTGGAGTGACTAATCTTCTGGATGTTTCTTTACAGTAACCTGCTCATACAAATGGATTATTTATGAGAAATATTTTTTAAGGGAATATAATTCTGCCCAAATCATAATACATCTTTCAAAGATTATGCACAGATGCATGATCTCTTTACTTAGAAAGCCTTTGGGATCCATGCGAATCAATGTGTAAAAGAGATACAGGAACCAATGGTTGTATTGCACACAGAAACATTAATGTAAAGATATGTTGAAAGATAATACCAACTCAGTTTCATGATAAACAAATTGAAAGTAAATAAAAGTATCTGGAAAGTAGTTCCTGTCTAATCTGAATTAACATTCAAATATCTTGAAATAGATTCCATGAACACAATGTGTATTGGAAACTATAACAATTTGAAGGAAACCAGAGATTTGGGGTCTACCAAAGTCAGAACAAATCCATTTTAAAAATCTTTGTAGTCATGGTGGTTAGAAAAATTGGAATGAAGATAAAATAATCCTCACTCATAATTTGGACCGATTTTTTTCTTAATATTTTCAGAACCCATTCTCCTATATGCTCAAAGAATCCCTAAACTCACTTAATAATACTCTTTCTACAGAAGATTTGTACTGAATATTCCTTCAATGACTACCTTTTCAAGAAACCACTGCTGAATTGAGAGTTAGTTGATATCTAGAGGAATCAAGAGAAAACACTTTCTTATATAATTAGTCTATCATGAGATTCAAATTAGATTTAAAAAATACCTTTTCCGTGGAGCCTAGAAGGGAGAATCTTTTAACAAACTCGAAATTCTGTCTTCCAACGCATGAACAACCAATTGGTGAGTGCAGTTGGTAGACAAACTACTGAAGTCTGGGGGCCTCTGCAGTACTCAGGCTGAAGGACCATTGTGATATCAATAGTCTAAGGCTCATGTCATCTGAAACAGTGACACATGCATTGCCTTTCCTTATACTTAGTGGCTTCAAAAATTATATTTTTAGTAGTTGTTTGAATAATTGTAAGGAATAACATTTTCACAAAGATAGATAGGTAGACAGACAGAAAGATAGATAGATAGATAGATGGAAAGACAGATAGATTGACAGATAGACCACAATAATATGTGTATAATAATAAGAGAAATATTTGTTTAAAATATTATGAAATGTATATTCATCTCCAAAGATTCTCAGTTCTTAATTTTTTAACCTATCCAGAGTGAATGTGAAAAAGACAGCATGAAGACTTCATCAACACTCTGAACCTTAGAGTCTAATAAATGCAAAAATCAGAGGAAACACTGAAGACTTTGGAGGAAGATACATACATATTAGGATACAATAAAGTTTATGTAGTACAGCTGAGAAGCACAACAAATAATGACTAAAATAGCTTGGGAAATTCTCAGGAAATCTTATAATTAATTATATAGCAACTGATGGAAAACAAATCATCACAGAAAACCATGGTAAATTAGAAATGTGATGTCCATAGTGTAAGGCTATGTAATATATGAGAAAATGCCACATACACCTCATTCCCTTCAGCTTTGTGGCTTTTTATTTTTGAATAATTGCTGATCCTCATGTATTTATACAGAAGATCAAATTTTTCTCATCTACATGTATATTTGTTTGAAATTATATAGATAATAGATGGGAGAGATATGGATTTATATCTGCACTAATATGTGTACAAGAATAGGAGAAATATTTCTGTAAAGTATTTTGAAATGTATATTCAACCCTATAGATTCTCAATATCTACTTCTGTTAACCCATGAAAGGTTAAGGTAAAAAGGGCAGTATTGAGATATCATTTACGCTATGATCCTAAGAGTCTAAGACATGCCAAAATTGCAGGGGTCCTTAAAGATAACAGTGCTTGTGGGGTATAGTCAGAGAGCTTCTTGCATAGGAAAGTCAGACAGCATTGAGAACTACAGAAGAGGTTACATGCTTATTAGTATGTAATAACATTTATATTTTAATGCCTAGTGGCACAAAGAATTGAGAATGAAACAACATGGGAGATAATCTGTGAATCTAGAAATTAAATACATAGTATACTTTGGATACATAACAATCAAAGATCATATTAAATTAGAATGCCTGAGTTTTTAAAATGATTGAATTTTCAGAATAGTTATGAATTGTGCCTTGAACAAACAGTGCAGTTTCACTGATTTGTGGAAGTATATGGTACTAATTAAGATAGCAAAAGACTACCAAACTGCAAAGTTCTTCATAATAATTTTCTAGTGCATAAGACTGATTTCAAATGACTGATACATTATGGTAAAGAAAACATGTGAGTGAAATGTATGTTTTGAAATGACATATTTTACTCTTTGTAAGTTAATATATGTTGAGGTCAAAAAAATAGCCAGGTTTTTCTAAACATTAAATCTAGTTAGTTCTCAGGGAGTCCTTATATTCTAAAATGCCAATATTGGCCCAGCTCAGGATAGAGTACAGATGGATTCCTGGTGGTTAGAAACAGATGAACATCTTTGCTCCTGGACAGACCAGACAGGCAACACCAGGTACATAGACATATCCCGAGTTTAACATTGCTCAGGACACAGCCCACCATGCTTCTACCTGAGCCAAAGGCCTGGGCAGCTCTGCCACTCATCTGTGTACCAGCCTTGTCATGGGACATTTGCCCTGCAAAGTAACCTACACTTGGAAGGGGTCCCCGTAGCCTCCACCATCTTTGCACCTAGATGTACCAGACAGGAGCAACTCCAGGTTCACAGAGACAACCCAAACACAACTTTACTTGGGTCAAGGCACACCAGACCTCCAATGGTACCATAGAGTAGGGCAGCCCATCAGCAATCTGTGTCAGGGGAAAAGCCAGTCATCCAGAGGTACGGAAATAGCCTTACAGACTCACAGGATGTTCAAGCACAAGCCAGTGACAACACGACAACTGATACCAGAGATAAAAGATGAGAAAGGACAAACATAGGAACATTCCTAACAGAAATCAAGGCAATAGGGCAGCATCCGAACACAATTCTCTGACAACAGCAAGTCCTGGATACCCCAACACACCAGACAAACAAGATTTGGATTTAGAATAAAATCTCATGATGCTATTAAAGGATGACAAGGACATAAATAAATCTCTTAAAGAAATACAGGAGAACATGAATCAAAAGGTAGAAGCTCTTACAAAGGAAAAACAAAAATCACTTAAAGATATTCAGGAGAATATGGGACAACAGATAGAAGTGAATAAAGAGGAACCGCAAAATCACTTACAGAAATGCAGGAGAACTTGAGTCAACAGGCTTAAGTCAGGAAAGAGGAAACACAAAATCTCAAAAATTAAGGTAAAACACAAACAAACAAGCGAAGGAACTGAGCAAAACCATCCAGGATCTAAAAACAGAAGTCAAAACGACTAAAAAGTCACAAAGGGGGACAATTTTGGAGATAGAAAACCTTGGGAAGAAATCAGGGGCCATAGATGCAAATATCAAGAGCAGAATACAAGAGACAGAAGAAAGAATCCCAGGTGCTAAAGTTACATAGAAAGCATTAACTCAAGAGTCAAAGAAAATGCAAAATGTAAAAAGCTTGTAACCCAAAACATCCAGGAAATCCAGGACACAATAAGAAGTCCAAACCTAAGAATTACATATATAGATGAGAATGAAGATTTACAACTTAAAGGGCCAGCAAATATCTTCAACAAAATTATGGAAGAAAAATTCCCTAACTTAAAGAGAGAGATAGATACCCATAAACATACAAGAAGACTACAGAATTCCAAACAGACTGAACCAGAACAGAAATATCTCCCATCACATAATAATCAAAACCCCAAATGTACTAAACAAAGAAAGAATATTAAATCCAGTAAGAGAAAAAGGCCAAGTAAAATATAAAGACTAATCAGAATTCCACCAGAATTCCACCAGAGACCATGAAAGCTAGAAGATCAAGGAAATCTCATGCAGACTCTAAGAGAACACAAAGGCCAGTCAAGATTAACTCTCAATCACCATAGATGAAGAAACCAAGATATTCCATGACAAAACCAAATTTACACAATATCTTTCCACAAACCCAGCCCTAAAAAGGATTGTAGGTGGAAAACTCCAATACAAGGATGGAAAGTACACCCTGGAAAAAGCAAGATAGTAACACTCTTTCATCAAACCCAAAAGAAGATAACCACTCAAATATAAAAATAACCTCAAAAATGACAGGAAGAAGTAATCACTATTCCTTAATATCTCTTAATATCAATGGACTCAATTCCCCAATAAAAAGACATAGACTAACAGACTGGATATGTAAACAGGACCCTACATTTTGCTGCATACAGGAAACACACCTCAGTATCAAAGACAAACACTACCTCAGAATAAAAGGCTGGAAAATAATTTTACAAGCAAATGGTCTCAGGAAACAAGCTGGAGTTGCCATTCTAATATCAGATAAAATTGACTTTCAACCTAAAGTCATTAAAAGACACATGGAAGGGCATTTCTTACTGGTCAAAGCAAATATCCAGCAAGAAGAACTCTCAGTTCTGAACATCTATGCTAAAATGCAAGGGCACCCTCATTTGTAAAAGAAACTTTTCTAAACCTCAAAGCACACATTACAACTAACACAATAATTGTGGGTGACTTCGACACTTCACTCTCCTCAATAGACTGACCAGGAAACAGAAGCTAAACATGGACACAGTTAAACTAATTGAAGCTTTGGACCAACTGGATTTAACATATATATAACATTTAATCCTAAAGCAAAAGAGTATACGTTTTTCTAAGCACCTCATGGTACCTTCTCCAAAACTGACCATATAATTGGTCACAAGACAGACCTCAACAGATATAAGAAGTTCAAATTAATCCCATGCCTTCTATCAGATCACTATGGAGTAAGAGTGGTCTTCAACAGCAAAAACAAAAACAAAAACCAAAACCAAACAAACCCAGAAAGCTCACATACACATGGAAGCTTAACAATATTCTACTCAATGATACCTTGGTCAAGGAAGAAATAAAGAAAGAAATCAAAGACTTTTTATTTAGAATTTATTTTATTTATGGGATACAATGAAAGCAGTGCAAAGCCCTGAGTGCCTCCAAAAAGAAACTGCAGAGAGCAAAGACTAGCAGCTTAAGAGCACACCTGAAATACCTGGAACAAAAAGAAGATAATTCACACAAGAGGAGTAGAAGAGAAGAAATCTTTAAAATCAATCAAGTAGAAACAAAGAGAACCAAACAACAAATCAACAAAACTAGGAGCTGGTTCTTTGAGAGAATCACCAAGATAGATTAACCCTAAGCCAGACTAACCAGAGGGCACAGAGACAATATCCAAATTAACAAAATTAAAAATGAAAGGGGATATATAACAACAGAAACTGATAAAATTAAAAAAAATCATCAGATCCTACCACAAAAGCCTATACTCAAGACAACTGAAAAATCTGGAGGAAAGGGACAATTTCCTAGACAGATACCAAACACCCAATTTAAATCAGGATCAAATAGATCATATAAACAGTCCCATAACCCCTAGGGAAATAGAAGTTGTCATTGAAGGTATTCTAACCAAAAAAAAGCACAGGACCAGATGGTTTTAGTGCAGAATTCCATCAGACCTTCAAAGAAGTCCTAACACCAATACTCATCAAATGATTCCACAAAATAGAAACAAAAGGAACACTATCCAACTCGTTCCATGAAGCCACAATTACGCTGATACCAAAAAACATAAAGATCCAACAAAGAAAGAGAACTTCAGACAAAATTCCCTTATGAATAGCGATGCAAAAATACTCAAGAAAATTCTTGCCAACTGAATTCAAGAACATATCAAAAAGATCATTCACCATTGATCAAGTAGGCTTCATCCCAGGAATGCAGGGTTGGTTCAATATATGGAAATCCATCAATGCAATCCATTACATAAATAAACTCAGAGAAAAAAAAACACATGGTCATTTCATTAGATGCTGAAAAAGCATTTGACAAAATTCAGCATCCTTTCATGCTAAAAGTCTTGGAAAGAGCAGGAATTCAAGGCACATACCTAAACATAGTAAAAGCAATATATAGCAAACAGGGAGCCAACATCAAACTAAGTGGAGAGAAACTTGAAACACTCCCAATAAAATCAGGCACTAGACAAGCCTGCCCCCTCTCTCCATATCTTTTCAATATAGTACTTGAAGTTTTAGCTAGAGCAATTAGACAATGTAAGGAGGCCAAAGGGATACAAATTGAAAAGGAAGCATTCAAACTATCACTATTAGTAGATGATAGGATAGTATACTTAATTGACCCAAAAAACTCCACCAGAGAACTCCTACAGCTGATAAACAACTTCAGCAAAGTGGCTGGTTATAAAATCAACTCAAGAATATCAATAGCCTTCATATACTCAAATGATAAGCATGCTGAGAAAGAAATTAGGGAAATGACAACCTTCACAATAGCCACAAATAATATAAATTATCTTGGTGTGATGCTAACCAAACTAGTAAAAGATCTTAATGACAAGAACTTCAGATCTCTGAAGAAGGAAATCGAAAAAGAGCTTAGAAAATGGAAAAACCTTCCATTCTCATGGATTGTCAGGATTAATATAGTAAAAATGGCCATCTTGCCAAAAGTAATATACAGATTCATTGCAATCCCCATCAAAATCCCAACTCAGTTCTTTATAGAGTTAGAAAGAGCAATTCTCAAATTCATCTGGAATAACAAAAAACCCAGGATAGCTAAATCTATTCTCAACAGTAAAAGAACCAGTATCCCGGACCTCAAGCAATACTACAGAGCAATAGTGTTTAAAAAAAAAAAAAAACAGCATGGTATTGGTACAGTGACAGGTGGATCAATGGAATAGGGTTGAAGACCCAGAAATGAACCCACACACCTATGGTCACTTGATCTTCGACAAAGGAGCTGAAAATATCCAGTGGAAAAAAGATAGCATTTTCAACAAATGTTGCTAGTTCAATTGGAGGTCAGCATGCAGAAGAATGCAAATTGATCCATTCTTATCTCCTTATACAAAGCTCAACTCCAAGTGGATCAAGACCTTCCACAAAAAGCCAGACACAATGAATCTAATAGAAAAGAAACTGTGGAAATCTCTTGAGGACATGGGCACAGGGAGAAAGTTCCTGAACAGAACACCAATAGCTTCTGCTCTAAAATCAAGAATTGGCAAATGGGACCTCATGAATTTGCAAAGTTTTTGTAAGGCAAAGGACACCTTCAAAAGGACAAAACGGCAACCAACATATTGGTAGAAGATCTTCACTAACCCTACATCTGACAGATGGCTAATATCAAATATATACAAAGAACTCAAAAAAAAAAAAAACAAACAAATAACCCTATTAAAAATGGCATAGAGAGCTAAACAAAGGATTTTCACCTGAAGAACTTCAGATGATTGAGAAGCACCTTAAGAAATGTTCAACATCATTAGTCATTAGGGAAATGCAAATCAAAACAACCCTGAGATTTCACCTCACACCAACAGAATGGCTAAAATTAAAAACTCAGTAGACAGCAGGTGTTGGCGAGGATGTGGAAAAAGAGGAACACTAATCCACTGCTGATAGGATTGCAAGCTGGTACAACGACTCTGGAAATCAGTCTGGTGGCTCCTCAGAAAACTGGGCATGACACTTGTGGAGGACCCTGTTATACCACTCATGAGCATATACCCAGAGGATTCCCCAGCATGTAATATGGCTACATTACAGGATCTACGATGTTCATAGCAGCCCTATTTATAATAGCCAGAAGCTGGAAGGAACCCAGATATCCCTCAACAGAGGAATGGATACAAAAAAATGTGGTATATATACACAACGGAGTGCTATTCAGCCATTAGAAACCATGAATTGATGAAATTTTTAAATATATGGATGGAGCTGGAGAACATCATCCTAAGTGAGATAACCCTCATGGTATGCACTCACTGATAAGTGGATATTAACCTAGAAGCTTGGAATACCCAAGACACAATCCACATATCAAATGATGTCCAAGAAGAAGGAAAGAGTGGCCCTTGGTTCTGGAAAGGCTCAGTATAGCCGTGTAGGGCAATACCAGAACAGGGAAGTTGGAAGGGGTGGATGGGGGAACAGGGAGAGGGAAAAGGGCTTATGGGACTTGCGGGGAGGGGAGAATCAAGGAAAGGGGGAAATCATTTGAAATGTAAATGAAGAATATATCCAATAAAAAAACTACCCAAACTATAATTTTGAATATCAAAATTTTAAAACAAACATGTTTGATAAAAAAAGACAAATGGGATAAAAGTTTTCTGGGATGAGTCTTATATACTTTAATCATAAATAATGCTCTAAAGCTTCAAAGGAGTTTTATATTCACTATCTGTATCAGCACTTGGAGCCCTGAAAACTGGATTTCACGAACCCTTTCTTGTTTTGATGTTAAGAAAGAAAACTAAGATAAATGAGGATACATCTCTATAATGAAGGATAAAAACTCTCATTTTGTCCCACTCCAGTCCTTTTATTTGTATGTATCCAGAGGCAGATGATTTGGCCTCAGCAAAATCTGACCTACCACTTGTTCATGTAAATAAAGTCTTATTCGGGGCCACACCTAAAAAAAAAAAAAAAAAAAAGCCTTTTCAACAAATGGTGTTGGTTCAACTGGAGGTCAGCATGCAAAAAGTGCAAATCGCAGTTTTTAACACTATTGCTCTGTAGTATTGCTTGAGGTCAGGGATACTGATTCCCCCAGATTTTCTTTTGTTGCTGAGAATAGTTTTAGCTATCCTGGGTTTTTTGTTGTTCCAGATGAATTTGATAATTGCTCTTTCTAACTCTTTGAAGAATTGAGTTGGGATTTTGATGGGTATTGCATTGAATCTGTATAGTGCTTTAGGCAAAATGGCCATTTTAACTATATTGATTCTACCGATCCATGAGCATGGGAGGTTTTCCCATTTTTTGAGGTCTTCTTCCATTTCCTTCTTCAGAGTCTTGAAGTTCTTGTCATACAGATCTTTCGCATGTTTGGTAAGAGTCACCCCAAGATACTTTATACTGTTTGTGGCTATTGTGAAGGGGGTCATTTCCCTAATTTCTTTCTCAGCCTGCTTATCCTTTGAGTATAGGAAGGCCACTGATTTGCTTGAGTTGATTTTATAACCTGCCACTTTGCTGAAGTTGTTTATCAGCTGTAGGAGCTCTCTAGTGGAGTTCTTTGGGTCACTTAGGTAGACGATCATGTCGTCTGCAAATAATGATAGTTTGACTTCCTCCTTTCCAATTTGTATCCCTTTGACCTCCTTATGTTGTCGAATTGCCCGAGCTAGTACCTCAAGTACAATATTGAAAAGATAAGGAGAAAGGGGGCAGCCTTGTCTGGTCCCTGATTTCAGTGGGATTGCTTCAAGTTTCTCTCCGTTTAGTTTGATGCTGGCTACCGGTTTGCTGTATATTGCTTTTACTATGTTTAGGTATGGGCCTTGAATTCCTGTTCTCTCCAAGACTTTAAGCATGAAAGGATGCTGAATTTTGTCAAATGCTTTTTCAGCATCCAATGAAATGACCATGTGGTTTTGTTCTTTGAGTTTGTTTATGTAGTGGATTGTATTGATGGATTTCTGTATATTGAACCAACCCTGCATTCCCGGGATAAAGCCTACTTGATCATGGTGGATGATCGTTTTGATGTGTTCTTGGATTCGGTTGGCAAGAATTTTATAGTGTTAAAAACTGCATGGTATTGGTACAGTGACAGGCAGGAGGATCAATGGAACAGGATTGAAGATCCAGAAATGAACCCACACACCTATGGCCACTTGATCCTCGACAAAGAGGCTGAAAACATCCAATGGAAAAAAGATAGCCTTTTTAAGAAATGGTGCTGGTTCAACTGGAGGTCAGCATGCAGAAGATTGCGAATTGATCCATCCTTGTCTCCTTGTACTAAGCTCAAATCCAAATGGATCAAGGACCTCCACATAAAGCCAGACACTCTGAAGCTAATAGAAAAGAAACTGGGGAAGACCCTTGAGGACATCGGTACAGGGAGAAAGTTTCTGAACAGAACACCAATAGCGTATGCTCTAAGAGCAAGAATTGACAAATGGGACCTCATAAGGTTACAGAGTTTCTGTAAGGCAAAGGACACCATCAAGAGGACAGATCGGCAACCAACAAATTGGGAAAAGATCTTCACCAATCCTATATCAGATAGAGGGCTAATATCCAATATATATAAAGAACTCAAGAAGTTAGACTCCAGAAAACCAAACAACCCTATTAAAAAATGGGGTACAGAGTTAAACAAAGAATTCTCACCTGAAGAACTTCGGATGGCGGAGAAGCATCTTAAAAAATGCTCAACTTCATTAGTCATTAGGGAAATGCAAATCAAAACAACTCTAAGATTTCATCTTACACCAGTCAGAATGGCTAAGATTAAAAATTCAGGAGACAGCAGGTGTTGGAGAGGGTGTGGAGAAAGAGGAACACTCCTCCACTGCTGGTGGGGTTGCAAATTGGTACAACCACTCTGGAAAGCAGTCTGGCGGTTCCTCCGAAAACTGGGCACCTCACTTCCAGAAGATCCTGCTATACCACTCCTGGGCATATACCCAGAGGATTCCCCACCATGTAATAAGGATACATGCTCTACTATGTTCATAGCAGCCCTATTTATAATTGCCAGATGCTGGAAAGAACCCAGGTATCCCTCAACAGAAGAGTGGATGCAAAAAATGTGGTATATCTACACAATGGAGTACTATTCAGCCATTAGAAACAATGAATTCATGAAATTCTTAGGCAAATGGATGGAGCTAGAGAACATCATACTAAGTGAGGTAACCCAGACTCAAAAGGTGAATCATGGTATGCACTCACTAATAAGTGGTTATTAACCTAGAAAACTGGAATACCCAAAACATAATCCACACATCAAATGAGATACAAGAAGAAAGCAGGAGTGGTCCCTGGTTCTGGAAAGACTCAGTGAAACAGTATTTGGCAAAACCAGAACGGGGAACTGGGAAGGGGTGGGAGGGAGGACAGGGGAAGAGAAGGGGGCTTACGGGACTTTCGGGGAGTGGGGGGGCTGGCTAGAAAAGGGGAAATCATTTGAAATGTAAATAAATTATATCGAATAAAAAAAAGAATAATAAAAAAAAAGTGCAAATCGATTGATTCTTATATCTTTCTACTAAGCTCAACTCCAAATCGATCAAGGACCTCCACATAAAAGCAGACACAATGAAACTAATAGAAAAGAAACTGGGAAAGACCCTTGAGGACATGGGCACAGAGGAAAAGTTCCTGAACAGAATACCAATAGCTTATGCTCTAAAATCAAGAACTGACAAATGGGACCTCATAAAATTACAAAGTTTCTGATAGGCAAAGGACACTGTCAAAAGAAGAAAACGGCAACCAACAAATTGGGAAAAGATCTTCACCAACCCAACATCCGACAGAGGGCTAATATCCAATATATACAAAGAACTGAAGAAGTTAGACCCTAAGGAACCAAATACCCTATTAAAAGATGGTGAACAGAGCTAAACAAAGAATTTTCACCTGAAGAAGTTCAAATGGCTGAGAAGCACCTTAAGAAATGTTCAACATCATTAGTCATTAGGGAAATGCAATTCAAAACAACCCTGAGATTTCATCACACACCAGTCAGAATGGCTAAGATTAAAAACTCACTAGACAACAGGTGTTGGCGAGGATGTGGGAAAAGAGGAACACTCCTCCGCTGCTAGTGGGATTGCAAGCTGGTACAAGCCACTCTGGAAATCAGTCTGGCGGTTCCTCAAAAAACTGGGCATGACACTTATGGAGGACCCTGTTATACCACTCGTAGGCATATACCCAGAGGATTCCCCGGCATGCAACAAGGACACATGCTCCACTTTGTTCATAGCAGCCCTATTTATAATAGCCAGAAGCTGGAAAGAACCCAGATGTCCCTCAATGGAGGAATGGATAAAGAAAATATGGTACATTTACACAATGGAATATCACTCAGCAATTAAAAACAATGAATTCATGAAATTCTTAGGCAAATGGTTGGAACTGGAAAATATCATCCTAAGTGAGGTAACCCAATCACAAAAGAACATACATGGAATGCAGTCACTGATAAGTGGATATTAGCCCAGAAGCTCTGAATACCCAAGACATAATTCACATATCAAATGATTCCCAAGAAGAAGGAAGGAGAGGGCCCTGGTCCTGGAAATGCTTGATGCAGCAATGTAGGGGATTACCAGGACAGAGAAGTGGGAGGGGTTGATTAGGGAATAGGCAGAGCTAAGAGGGCTTATGGGATTTATGGGGAGCAGGGAACCAGGAAAGGGAAAATTGTTTGGAATGTAAACAAAGAATATAGACTATTTAAGAAAAAGATCTCAAAAAAAGAAACAAACAAACATAAAGCTCAAAATCAAAATTAGTATTAATCAAAAATTAGTGAAAAAACAACTTTAGGATAAAGAGTCATTTCCATTGCCTTTGGCAAAAGAAACATATGGCCATCCACTGACTTGTGACTTCTATCAGGATTGCCAGTAGCCACACTGAGGGTTCCTGCTATCTGAACAGGAAGTAAAATTAATTTTTATACATTTCCATTAGATTTCTGTTCCTTCCCAAAGATCTCCATCAGCTTCTGCACTAAGCTAATTCCCAAAATGTTAGAGAAGCCCCATTTTCTTTAGGAAGACAATGCATCTCTCCCTCCATCATTTTTCTCCAATTTTCTATGCTGATATTCTCTGTTCTCTCTTAGACAGTATTGGTAAAATGAAGTTTGTCTCTGCTCTAAACACCTTCAGGGCCTCTGAACATTTTTATCTTATCCAGAATAACCTTCTTCCCTATAACAATGGATTGGCAACTTTTTTTGTAGTTTCTTTATACTACTCATACAATACAAATATTAAAATATATTAAGTCAATATTACTCTGCTCAAAATATAATATCTTTTAAAGAACATGCAGAGAAATCAGCTTCTATTTAGAAAGATTTAAGAAGTGTGAGATTCGAAGGCAAGAGGAACAGCAGTCAATGGTTGTCATCACATACTTCAAACAATAGTGGAATGGTATGTTAAAAAATAATACCAGCTCAGTTTCATGATCAACAAATTGAAAGTAAATGAACATGTCTGGAAAGTAGTTCCTGTCTAATCTGAATTAATGTTCAAATACCCAGAAATAGATTCCATGAACACAGTACGTGTTGGAAACTATAACAATTTGAAGAAAACCAGAGATTTGGGGTCTGGTCAGGAAAGTCAGAACAAATTCTTTTTAAAAATCTTTGTATTCATGGTGGCTAAAACAAATGGGTTGCAATAAAAAGAAATCTTCACTCCTAACTTGGACAGATTTTTTTTTTTTTAAGATTTACAGAAAACTGTTCTCCTCTATGCTCAAAGCACACTTCTCCTCACATAATGATGCTGTTTCTACAGAACATTGGTACTGAATATTCCAATGACAACCTTTTCAAGAAACCACTGCTGATTTGAGAGTTAGTTCATATGATCTGGAGGAGTCAAGAGAGAACACGTCCTGATACAATTAGTCTATCATGAGATTCAAATTAGTAATAAAAATACCTTTTCTGTGGAGCCTGGAAGGGAAAACCATTCAATGGACTTGAAATTTTATTTTCCTTTCCTGCTCCTGAACACCAAATTGGTGACTACAGTTGGAAGACAAACTATTGCATTTTCAGGCCTCTGTAGTAGTCAGGCCGAAGGACCATTAGAATGTCAATAGTTGGCAGCGGCAGTGCAGCAGTGGCTGGTCCAGCTGAAGGGCCATCAGCAGTGGAACTAAGGCGACACAGGGTCCAGTTAGGCCCTGCGCCCACGACCACTGACCTTCACTGACCAGCCGGGCGGCAAGCAGCTGAGGTTGTGCGGCGCCTTTAGCTGCACTGACACCACTTCAGAACTCGGCCTCCCGCCAGTCAGGAGAGGCTCATCTCCATCTTGGTTTCAGACTCCAGAGATGGGACAGACTGAGGTACACAAACATAATCCGACGCCAACACCACGGGGGTCTAAGCCCGACGGGCATTGGCCTGCACCCAGGCCCTGGGCTGTTCGGGTGGCCATTGGGGTGCCAACCCAGCCAGGAGGTTTTTTGCCCGGGCCTGCGCGCGCGCACTGCCATTTTGCCTGCAGGACGACAGAGAGCTCTGGCAGGCAGACCCTTAACAGGCATAGCCTGAGGCTAACAAAGCAGGGGTCTAGGCCCCAAAAGGCACAGGACTGACCCCAAGAACTGGGCGGCTGGTGGGCCATCTGTGAGTCAACCCGCCCAGGAGGTTTTTAGCACAGCAGACTCTCCTGGCTATTTCAGGGAGTGTGGGCGCACATGCCCGCCATCCAGGTCACCTGGCAGACCCAATTAACAGTCATAGCCCTAGGGGAACTTTGCTCGGACCTTGGTCTGCCAGGCTTTTGCCTGGACTCAGGGCCTGGGCGGCCAGGCTAACCTTGTGTGTGCCAGCCCGGTTGGGGGATGGGCTGCCCAGCAGAGTGAGCAGAACACAGGGGAGGTAACAGCAGCATACACCAGCGGCGCTCACTGGGGGTGCACACGGGTTCCATCTGGTCCACAGACACAATCTGGGACCTCATAAAATTACAAAGTTTCTGTAAGGCAAAGGACACCATCAAGAGGACAAATCGGCAACCAACAAATTGGGAAAAGATCTTCACCAATCCTACATCAGATAGAGGGCTAATATCCAATATATATAAAGAACTCAAGAAGTTAGACTCCAGAAAACCAAACAACCCTATTAAAAAATGGGGTACAGAGTTAAACAAAGAATTCTCACCTGAAGAACTTTGGATGGCGGAGAAGCATATTAAAAAATGCTCAACTTCATTAGTCATTAGGGAAATGCAAATCAAAACAACCCTAAGATTTCATCTTACACCAGTCAGAATGGCAAAGATTAAAAATTCAGGAGACAGCAGGTGTTGGAGAGGGTGTGGAGAAAGAGGAACACTCCTCCACTGCTGGTGGGGTTGCAAATTGGTACAACCACTCTGGAAAGCAGTCTGGCGGTTCCTCCGAAAACTGGGCACCTCACTTCCAGAAGATCCTGCTATACCACTCCTGGGCATATACCCAGAAGACTCCCCACCATGTAATAAGGATACATGCTCTACTATGTTCATAGCAGCCCTATTTATAATTGCCAGATGCTGGAAAGAACCCAGGTATCCCTCAACAAAAGAGTGGATGCAAAAAATGTGGTATATCTACACAATGGAGTACTATTCAGCCATTAGAAACAATGAATTCATGAAATTCTTAGGCAAATGGATGGAGCTAGAGAATATCATACTAAGTGAGGTAACCCAGACTCAAAAGGTGAATCATGGTATGCACTCACTAATAAGTGGATATTAACCTAGAAAACTGGAATACCCAAAACATAATCCACACATCAAATGAGGTACAAGAAGAAAGGAGGAGTGGCCCCTGGTTCTGGAAAGACTCAGTGAAACAGTATTCGGCAAAACCAGAACGGGGAAGTGGGAAGGGGTGGGTGGGAGGACAGGGGAAGAGAAGGGGGCTTACGGGACTTTCGGGGAGTGGGGGGGCTAGAAAAGGGAAATCATTTGAAATGTAAATAAATTATATCAAATTAAAAAAATTAAAAAAAAAAAGAAAGATACCTAAAAAAAAAAAAAAAAAAAAAAAAAAAAAAAAAAGCATCTGCCCACCAAGTCTTTTGACAGGTTCTGTATATGCCCAGCTCTCTCCAACAGATCTTTCTCTTTTGCACCCACTTCTAAAATAAAGTCCTTTGTATCACTGCAAAAAAAAAAAAAATTCAGGACACAGCAGGTGTTGGAGAGGGTGTGGATAAAGTGGAACACTCCTCCACTGCTGGTGGGGTTGCAAATTGGTACAACCACTCTGGAAATCAGTCTGGCGTTTCCTCCGAAAACTGGGCACCTCACTTCCAGAAGATCCTGCTATACCACTCCTGGCCATATACCCAGAGGACTCCCCACCATGTAATAAGGATACATGCTCTACTATGGTCATAGCAGCCCTATTTATAATTGCCAGATGCTGGAAAGAACCCAGGTATCCCTCAACAGAAGAGTGGATGCAAAAAATGTGGTATATCTACACAATGGAGTACTATTCAGCCATTAGAAACAATGAATTCATGAAATTCTTAGGCAAATGGATGGAGCTAGAGAACATCATACTAAGTGAGGTAATCCAGACTCAAATGGTGAATCCTGGTATGCACTCACTAATAAGTGGATATTAACCTAGAAAACTAGAATACCCAAAACATAATCCACACATCAAATGAGGTACAAGAAGAAAGGAGGAGTGGCCCCTGGTTCTGGAAAGACTCAGTGAAACAGTATTCGGCAAAATCAGAACGGGGAAGTGGGAAGGGGTGGGTGGGAGGACAGGGGAAGAGAAGGGGGCTTATGGGACTTTCAGGGAGTGGGGGGGGGCTAGAAAAGGGGAAATCATTTGAAATGTAAATAAATTATATCGAATAAAAAAAATTAAAAAAAAAAAGAATGTCAATTGTTTATGGCTCATGCCATCTGACAAAGAGACACATGCATTTCCCTTACTTGTACTTTGTGGCTTCAAAATTGTTTTTCAAACCATTAATGAACCATAAGTCTTTGTAAGGAATAACAAATTTTCACAATTATACTTATGTGTATGAACGGTATATAGGTGAGAGACAGACTATAAAGACTGATGGATGATAGATCAATAGACATATGGATTCATAGCTATTCTTTGATGGTTTCTTTGCTGTTCCCTGCATACAATTTGAATACTAAAACACATATTAAGTATTATAATGCTGCCTAAAACATATATCTTTCAAAGAATATGTAGAGAGACACCAGCTTTTACGTAGAAAGCATTTAAGCCCCATGAGATACAAAGAGTTAGAAGTAACAACAGCCAATAGTTATCATAACACATCTTTACATCAATCAATAATGTAAAGATATTTTACAAAAATAATACCAATTCAGTTTAATGGTATTAAAAATTAAAACTAAATGAAATACTTGGAAGTGAGTGGAAAGTGATTTCTTTCTATCTGAGTGAACATTAAAATATTTGAAACTTTAAAAACCACAATATATATAGGAAAAATAACAATTTGCTGAAAACCAGAGAATTCATACATTTTAGGTTGAAGTCTGACCAGATTACAATAAAAGTTTGTGCTCATGATGTGTAAAACAAGAAAATATTCTAGAAAATAATCCTCTCTCAAATCCAGGATAGGTATTTTTTTTTTACTTTTGCTAATAATTTTTTAATAGACTAAAACTAGAAAACCTAAAACTTTACCTATTCATTGAATAACAGGACAGAAGCGCTTAAATTATACATAATAATAATATAATTTCACCATACAATTACATTTATTTGTATAACAAATACTATGTACAGGTATGCTTCTTTTTGATGATTTAAGAGTTTAATTTCTTTCTTTTTTTTATTAGATATATTCTTTATTTACATTTCAAATGATTTCCCCTTTCCTGCTTTCCCCTCCTGAAAGTCCCATAAACCCTATTCCCTCTTCCTGTTTCCCAATCAACCCCCTCCAGCTTCCCTGTCCTGATATTTCCCTAGTTTTTGAAGACTTCTAGAAAGTACTCTTCTGGAAGCTAAAAGCATACTATTCCTTATGTGATGACTTTGTTTCTTTAGGGGATTGGTACTAAATATTGATAATGAGAACCTTTTCATGAAACCACAGCCAAGTTTAAAGCTAGCTTACAAGAGGCAGAAAATCAAGGTTGAACACTTCCTGATTCCATTAGGCTATCATAGGAATCAAATTAGTTATTACATACATACCTTTACAGTGGAGCCTGAAATTGAGGACCAATAATGAATGTGAAGCTATCACTTTCTTCCTGGCATAAATACCAAACTGAAGACTACAGTTGGTAAACCAACCACTGAAGTCTGAGGATGCTTTGGCAGTCAGGTTCACAGGCCATTGTGATGATATAATAAAGGCTCATGCTGTAACTGACTAAGGGACAAGTACATTTCAGGTCCTTCAATATTTTGGCTTTAAAAATACATTATTTTAACAATTATAGAACCATACGTGTCTTTCTTAAATACACGATTTTCATCAAAATATATGTGATATGATAAATGATAGATAGATAGATGAATAGATGTTAAATATCAGTAATAATATCTGACCAAGAAAAGGAGGAGTTTTCTACAAAACATTGTGAAATGTATATTCATTCACAAATATTCTCAATACTTTAATCTTTTTTAACCTATCAAAGGAATATGTGAAAATTCAGCTTCATTAACAACGTGAACCTTAGAGACGAACATGCCAAAATCATAGGAGACTTTTAAAATGCATATGGTTTACTGAATAGAGTCAGAAAGTGTCATCCACAGGGAGGTCAGACAGCATTGAAGATTTGTATATTTCCCATCACAATGATTGCTTATTTCAGAATCATAGTTCAGTATAACATATTTTCTTTAAATGAATTTATTCTATCATCTACAGCTATTAATTACTTAAATATTCAGAACAGTGTTGAGAATCACGCTTGTTTAGAGAAATGTTAATAGGACCTTCTCTAAGAGCCATGGCTTCATGTGATCCCATGCTTCCAGTAATAGACATGATTTTCGGCCCTTCAGAAGTTAGATAATAACTTAATATGGTTGTCTTTGTTGTAGTTATCGTAACTGTATTTTTTGTCATTTAAAACAGTATTTGACCTGAGGTATTGATCTCGATGTGCTAGTTTGCTCAGCTGTTCACTAGAGGCCTTTGGCCTAAGGAGAGATTTTTTTTTTTTTTCTGCAATCTAAGCAGTCCAGAATATCTAATCTTAGTTTTCCTGTTTTGATGGACAAAACTTATTGGCCCTACTTCTCAGTCAACATTTTAACTTGGGAAATTTGGGTAGTTGTAAAGGAAGTTGGAACTTATCATATGATAAAGTTGACTGCATTTTGTGTAATCTCCATACTTTATTTTATCTGCAAAACAGTTTTTCTTTCTTTATACGGAATTTCTTTAAACTAAGAAAGGAAGTCTGCTGACTTCTCAATTATATGACCAGTGGCTTGCTGTACCCCAAAAGGTCAATGACAATGAGAAATTAGCAGCAGTGCAGAGGTAATGGCTGGCAAAATTTGTGAATAATATTAACAAAATAGAAATTATATTTGCTTACACATATAAGAGATTATATATCCCAGAAATATTCACTAAAAATCCTGACTGACAGCAAATGTTTTCAATTGTTCACAAACATGGAAAAAATTTTAAAACAGAAGTGAGACTTGGGGAGTCACAGTGGACCATGCTTGTGATTATGAGTTTTGTATTGCAGTTAAATTTGTTATTTTTTCCCAAATCTGGGGAAACATTTCAAGCAATATTTCAGGTGTACATTCTTACTTTCAGTTTCATCACGGAGGTCCATACATAAGATGCAATTACTCTGTCCCCTTTCTACATATTTACAAATTGAGGAAACTTGTTTTAAAATAACTGTCTCTTTGTTCAGTCTTTTAGAAAAACTCACAGAACCAAATGCTGTTCTTCTGGGACAGCTTTTTTGTATATTATATAAACTTGCAAGAAATTCTTCTGTTAACCAAATGCCATCTTACAATCTATCTGTTCCTGTAGCTGCATATATCTTATGCCTTCCTAGATACTGCAATAAAGTCCTGGCAAATGATATTGCCCATAAGGTAATTAGGCATGAACTATTAGTCTAGCTTTGATAATTCTTTACAATGGGACTATTAAAGGATTATCCTGAGTATCTGGGTTACTTTGTGGTGGTTGATGATAGATTTGCTTTTGGTTTTGTTTCATTTTATAAAATAAGTACACCTTTGAATGGTTTTCCTCTGTAGAGGAAGAATCATTGGTACATTTTAAATAAGAAAAATGTAAATGGATATTTGAGCTCACTAACTCAGTCTTTTGTCAGTTGTGAATTGGAATACCCTTCAACAAACTCATTGGAAGAAAATGCTGTGAAAAGATGAAAAAAAAAATCCTGGGTATTTGCTTCAGCAATCAAGACTGAATTATGATGTAATCAGCGTAGAATGTGTGAAATTCTACTTGTTTTCAATGTGGGTTTCTCAATAAAATAAAGGCAATGTACTTGGATGCACAGCCATTAGTGTGTCAAAGGCAAGCAAAGTTACTCAAGCAGACAGAATGTGTTACATACCTGTCATCATGAGGTGAAAACTGGAAATCATCCCCTCTTATTGTTTTGTACTGTGATGATCACTCTTGAAAATCTCATCTCACAATCATCTAAGAAATAAATCTCATCTTAATTTTATAAACACTGAATTTTATGAGAATTTTGAACTACTTAATTTTAAAGACTCATAAGTAAAATGTGGTTTACAACCATGCAAAATGACAGAGACCCCCTGTGTTTGCCGTGTTTTATCACAGATTACTCCAGTAACATTTATGATTGAAACTCTCTAAAAGTTTCCGAATAGACATGATTTCAGTTTGGTACAAAACATCACAGTTTTATCCACATTGAGCAAGGGCCTCATGTGCCCAGAATACTCCATATACCATCAACAACATAAAGGAAACAGAACATGGCCTCAGCAACTGTTCCAGTTCAAGGACATACACACCTGAGCATTACGCACTACCAATAAGTCCAGTGACTCCTCTTCTCTATGAGGGAATTGTAGGTGTGTATACATGTTCTACTACCATAACTTAAAAGTTATAATCATTTAGTAGTGCAACTATGAATTATAACAAACAGCAATGGAGAATTTATTAAAAGATGGGAAGGCAAATGTCACCTGTGTGTTATAGATAAATTCCTATGGTAACAAATCTCCTTCAAATTTTGGTACTTCTTTCAAATGGCCCTGAATGTATGTAAATCCCAGAAATGAGATTAAGTAATTAATTAAGGATATGTCACTTACTTTGATATATAGAGTATTAATTTTGATATGTATAAAACATAGAACAGCAATTCAATACCAAATTGGATTTTTTCTTCATAAAATCTCTGGATGTCCTTGAACTTCCTTTGTAGACCAAGCTGACCTGAAACTCACAGAAACTCCCTTGGCTCAGTTTCTAAAATCTGGTGATAAAGACATGTGTCACCATGCTTTTATTTTATGCAAGACTTAAAAAATAGCCTAATATACCCATATGGGAGGCAGAGATACTATGATCTAAGATTAGAGCTCTCAGTTCAAGGGCGTGGGGAGAAAGTCAAGGGCTATAATAGAAGTGTAGTCAGGCAAGTTGTGTTGTGAAGTGCAGATACTGCTATTAATTTACAGTTGCCCATGGCTGCTCAGTCATAAAGTCACAGCAGTGGACTAAAAAATTGGTATTATTTTATTGCTGGACTCTAATTCCTACATGCAATGTCATTATTATGAATGTTATAATGCTGAATAGTTATTTTCTGTGTATTTGTGGTGATACATAAGACATACAGGCTATAAAATATGAAGGGCATGCATAGGTTAAGTGATTTCAACTACAACAAATAATGATTTCCCTTTGTGATTAGATTCAGAGAACCAAGAAGGCAATGGGTATACAACCCCGTAAGCAACTTTGCAAACCACTCCAGCACCAATAAAAACAACCTATTTCATAAATTCCCACCAATTGTTTGCTTGGAAAGAATGCTGCCTTCAGTTATACTTGTGAGTTTCATTTTGGGTTTCTGCATCTGTCCTATTTCACATAATTTCTGGGAACCTTTGTTCTAGGTAATTTTTTCATCAAACTGATGAATGTATTGATAATGTATTCATGAAGGTAAGATCCTTTTAAAATAGAAATAAGAGGAGAGGCCATTGGTCCAGTGAAAGCTCTATGCCCCAGTATATGGAAAACTAGGTCAGAAAAATGGAAGGTGAGTTGGTAAGGAGGGGGAGGTTAGTCATGAGGCGGAGGAGTGATGGAAGCTTTTCAGAGTGGTAACAAGGAAAGGGGACACCATTTGAAATGTAAATAAAGCAATTATCTAATTAAACAGAAATAAGAAAATAATATAGAAATAAATCCTACTGAATTTTGAGTCTCCTAATTTAAAGAAAAATTAAATAAAGTGAAAAGAAATAGCATTCCTATGTTTTTCACTGATTTCAGCAAAGATTCAAACGTACCAGCTTGTTGGACGAAATGGATCTTTGGAAGTACCCCACAGATTCTCCAACTACCAATACTTTCAGTGCCCTACGACTCCATATTACTCTAGAGTCTACCTTAATATCATTGTCTCTGAGATTACTAAATCTTATTATTAAAAATATTTGTAGACCTTTCTTTGATATTATCAATGAATTAGATATACACATTGTTCTTTGTTATATATTGATCTTTTTTGTCATCAGTGCCTGTAATCATATAACCAATTCAAATGAGAGAAAATAGGGACTAAATCTGTGTATGGTTGTCATTTTACAGAGTGAAACCTTGGAACAATGACTGAAATTTGCTTGGGTTCTTAAATGTGATGGCATCTTTAGATATAGATAGTGGAAAAAAAAGAAGTTGCTGATGAAGGAAATAAAAGTCTTAGTAGTTTAGTCGAGAAAAAGAATGTTTTCTTAAAAACAAAAATGTTAGGATACATACTAGAGGTCAGGACATGCAGGAAGTAAAATAGTGATTTGATCTCTGAAAGAGAACTATCCCAATAGTAACTTAGAATGGCATGCTTGAGAAAGATATTCATAGAAGAAAAGAAAAAGTAAGAGAGGACCATTCACCAAAATGCTTTGGTGACTAGAAGTGTCATTCAATCTTGGAGATTATCTAATCCAAAGAAAACCTTGATGTATCAAATTGGGAAAAGTGGATTAGGGAAGAAAATATATTTGGAAGCTAAAAAAAAGAAGAGTTCAATGTCTTCTTCATTCCTGTCAGCTGTAGCTATGCATCCATAATTGCCATGGCTCTGGTTTACCTTCAAAGACATATTTGTACTTGAGCTGTTTGGATCTGTGATAACAGAGGCCTGCACTTAATCCACACAGGACATATTGTCCATAATTGCAGGAAATGGACAAGATTCAGATCAAATATTCTGATTCTTATCAGAAAAATCACACTGTCCCTGAGGGATAAGATTTATACTGAAAAACACATTAACTGGAATGAAGAATCTGTGCTCACAGTAGTTTCTGTTTTAAAGGGAAGGCAGTATTTTGCATCACCAACATTCAACATTACTCTAGAGATGCATATGTGCTTACTGTCCTTGAGATTGCCTGATGATGATAGTTTTCTTGAACTATGGACACATGACCCTGGATAAAAGGCAGGGTAGGTAACTGTCTGAGAAGTTCAAAGCTTCATCACAAAGACACATGTGAACACTTTCTCTTGAATGTTGTTATTCTTTTATTTAAGTTGGACTTTGCTTTGGCATTGCAATCATTCCCATTGATTTCGCCTTTATACTATTACCATGTGAATTAATAACAGAAAACGTAATAATAGTGATAAAAATGTGCTTTAGAAAATATATGCCTTAAATGATACTTAACAAAAAACAATTCCTCATAAATTACAACAGTACAAAATAGCTTGTCTACCAGAGACTTATAAAAGGTTATGAGAGAATTGGATGTTGCCCTATGTCCAGTAGACACATGAAATTGTTTTCTTTCTCTACCAAGAAAATGAACCAGCACTTTTATCTTTGTCAGATATTGCCATCCTAACCCCATGAAAAATATTGAAGAATTAGCCTAACCTGCTTCTAAATAGTCTATCATGCTTAACTGACCAGTGAGCGTCAGTAGCTTTAGAGCAAATATCTTTTTTTTTTAAATTTATATTTGAGCCATGATCCCAGATTGCCCCTCAATAGATTGGGGAGCTAAGGCCCTAGACATCAAGAGAAAAGATAATGTTCTGAGAGTAGCCATGCTTAATAACATTAGGCAATTGTAGCAAATGATCCCCGCTTGGCCCCTGAGCATGCCAAGTGTGTCTCGCTCTCATTACCAGAAACGAGGGACCACATCACAGGGAGGAAAGTGAAGATCAGTAACTGGAAGTGGCCATGTGCTTTCAAAGAAATTTAAACATACAGGAACACCTGGGAATCTTCCATTTGTCTGAATTGCTACCCTTAGTACAACATGAAAATTAATTGTGGTATTTCATGAACAAAGACACTTTTCTGCCCTTCAAACAAGCTGCTGCTTACAATTAATTTAAATAGTTGAATATTTATACATTTTAAGGAATGAATATGAAATTGTGAGATGTTGCACATGTAAAACAGGGTGCTCAATAAGAAAGTTCACCATTATTCCAGGTGGGCCTGTATGCAGAGGTGTACATGTATATTACAACTTTACTCTCTGAAATGAAAGTACAAATTCACCCAATTATGTAATCAGAATCAGGTATTTTCTGGCCCTGAAATTTTCTGATGGTTGTTTATTTTCAGGAAGAGTACTTTCGTTTTTGTTTGTTAGTTTTGTTGATTTTTTTATAGGTACTGTTTATATTTCTTCTTTTACTTTTACTATTATTATTATTACCAATTTATATATTCATTTATATATTTATTCATTTTACACCTTGAATGCTTCACCCTACCGCTTCACCCTTCACAGCATGTCTTCCCTTATCCTGTGAGTGGGTTAGGGCCCCCATGTGAAATCCTGGCGCCCTGGCACACCAACTGTCTTCATGATTAACAAACTTCTTCTACTGAGGCCAGTTGGGTATTTGGTTTCCACAGACAGTCAACAGCTATAGGGATAGCCCCTGTTGCACATATTGGGGGACCCACATGGAGACTGAGCTGCACATTTGCTACATATGTACCATATGTCATGATCCAGCTACTGTATACTTTTTGGCTGGTGGTCAGACCTTGATAGTTCACAATGGTTCGGGTTAGTTGATTTTGTTGGTCTTCCTGTGATTCCCTATCTCCACCAGGACCCTGAATCCTTTCCCCAACTCTTCTATAAGAGTCCCTGAGCTCCAACCAATGGTTGGCTGTGGGATTCTTTATCTGTTTTAGTCAGCTGCTGCATACAGCCTTTCAGAGAGCAATTATGATAGGTTCCTATCTGGTTGTCCCGCAGAGGAGCTAGCCTCCTTTGAGACAGACAGAGCTTCAGGCTGTGATGTGGAGTACAGATCTCTGATTGAAGGTATGAGTGTGGACTGAATGCCAGGAAAGGCAATTAGAACAGAAAGTAGGGTTATTTCATTGATACTGCATCTATGATTCTAGAATTAGGTAAGAACACATAGGCTCCTGCCTGTAGTTTACACTTTAGAGCCAGAATTCTCATTGGTGATAGACTGGGAAACTCTGAATGAAATAGGGTCTCAACCAGTGGTTCTCAGCCTTCCTAGTCCTGTGTCAGTAATATAGTTTATCATGCTGTGGTCATTCCTAAACATGACATCATTCCACTGATATTTCATACTTGAAATTTTGCTGCTGTTATAAATTAAAATGTGTACTGTGTGGAATATCTAATATCCAGGACATGTGACCCCTAAAAGGGTTGTGACATACAAGTTGAGAATCACCTGTCTAAACTGCTTTAAAAAAACAAACAAACATTTTTCTCAAATTACTTTGTACAATGTACATTGGCCATTAATTTTCTTGTGTTTTTTCATTACAAAGGGATTTTATTAGAAATATACAAGGAAGCTTGCTTGATTCAGATTTATATGAAAATCAGCTTAGTGTCCTTGCTGAAGAATGTCTGCTTGGAAAACATTTCTGCTATACAAATGTAATGATACATACAGTAAATACTTGGAGAACTGCACAAACTTAGAGTGAATGCAATTTGAAGGTTCATAGGTTTGTATTTACAAGATTATAACATCTAGAAAGATGTTCCATGCCAATAAGTTTCCTTTGCTTTGATATGTATAGCAACTTTATAAACAGGTGCATTTCTCAAGCAAGAGTATAGTGCCAGTTCTATAATCCCACTACTTGAGGGTCTTCTACACTATAACTGTCATGGTTTGGAAGACAGAACATGCTACACAGTTGTGTGAAGGTCAGACTAGAATACTGTTTTGAGTTCCTATGTGAGACAAATTACAAGGAGTACAATACCTGTGGGTTTTTTATAGTCTTATATTATTACAATGGTATTATGAATATTACACATGTTAAATACATGCCATTGATTAGAATATGAAGCTATTACTTAGTTCTTCTTTCTCAACTATAACTACCTAGAGAAATCTGGGTCAGGTATAGCGTTGACTTCTTTGAATCATTTTCCTGTATGATAGTCTATAGAATGCTTTCTTAGGTAACAGGAACTTTGAACTCTCATTTTTACCCATGGCTCCAGCATCTCTGCCTTACCTATAGCAAAAACTTTTATAACTGCAGTGAGTAGGGTCACTAATATGCTTTCGGCTCCTTGTGTTCCAGAGTGTGTCCCAAGATTTGTAACAACAAATCTTCATTCTTTTTTTTTATTCGATATATTTTTTATTTACATTTCAAATGATTTCCCCTTTCCTAGCCCCCCACTCCCAGAAAGTCCCATAAGCCCCCTTCTCTCCCCCTGTCCTCCCACCCACCAGTTCCCACTTCCCTGTTCTGGTTTTGCTGAATACTGCTTCACTGAGTCTTTCCAGAACAAGGGGCCACTCTTCCTTTCTTCTTGTACCTCATTTGATGTGTAGATTATGTTTTGGGTATTCCAGCCAATAATGAGGAAACACAAAAAACACTTAAAGAAATACAGGAGAACTTTGGTCAACAGGCTGAGGTCATGAAAGAGGAAATACAAAAATCTCTTAAAGAATTACAGGAAAGCACAAACAAGCAAGTGAAGGAGCTAAGCAAAACAATGCAGGATCTAAAATCAGAAGTAGAAACAACTAAGAATATTCAAAGGGAGACAACTTTGGAGATAGAAAGCCTTGGGAAGAAATCAGTGGACATAGATGCAAATATCAACAACAGAATACAAGAGATAGAAGAAAGGATCTCAGACGCTGAAGATACCATAGAAACCATGGACTCAACAGTTAAAGAAAATGCAAAAAGCAAAAAGCTTGTAACCCAAAATATCCAGGAAATCCAGGACACAATGAGAAGACCAAACCTAAGGATTATAGGCATAGATGAGAGTGAAGATTTACAAGTTAAAGGGCCAGCAAATATCTTCAATAAAATTATGGAAGAAAACTTCCCTAACCTAAAGAGAGAGATGCCCATCCCATGAATATACAAGAAGCCTACAGAACTCCAAACAGACTGGACCAGAACAGAAATACTTCCCGTCACATAATAATCAAAACACCAAATGTACTAAACAAAGAAAGAATATTAAAGGCAGTAAGAGAAAAAGGCCATGTAACATATAAAGGAAGACCTATCAGAATCACAGAAGACTTTTCACCTGAGACTATGAAGGCTAGAAGATCCTGGGCTGATCTCATGAAGACTCTAAGAGAACACAAATGCCAGCCAAAACTACTATATCCAGCAAAACTCTCAATCACCGTAGATGGAGAAACTAAGATATTCCATGACAAAACCAAGTTTACCCAATATCTGTCCACAAACCCAGCTCTACAAAGGATAATAGGAGGAAAACACCAATACAAGGAGGGAAACTTCACCCTGGAAAAAGCAAGATAGTAACCTTTCATCAAACCCAAAAGAAGTTAACCAATCAAATTTAAAAAAATAACGTCAAACATGACAGAGAGTAACAATCACTATTCCTTAATATCTCTTAGCATCAATGGACTCAATGCCCCAATAAAAAGACATAGACTAACTGACTGGATATGTCAACAGGACCCTACATTTTGCTGCTTACAGGAAACACACCTAAGGGTCAAAGACAAACACTACCTTAGAGTAAAAGGCTGGAAGACAATTTTACAAGCAAATGGTCTCAGGAAACAAGTGGAGTAGCCATTTTAATATCAGATAAAATTGACTTTCAACCCAAAGTCATCAAAAGAGACTCTGAGGGACACTTCTTGCTGGTCAAAGGAAAATTACAACAAGAAGAACTCTCAATCCTGAACATCTATGCTCCCAATGCAAGGGCACCCTCTTTCGTAAAAGAAACTTTATTAAAGCTCAAAGCACACATTGCACCTAACATAATAAATTCACAGAGAATCAACAAAGAACATACATTTTGAAAAGGAAAACAGAAGGACAACAACAAAAAGAAAAGCAAACAAGGGTACTTTTTAACAAGTAGTTTCTAGAAATAAGATACACAGGAAGAAAGTCATGGTGCTGTTACCCACCATGGAGTAGGATAGCCCAAGAAATGGCTAGTTTAATTTAGAAAGTGTCTTAATTTGTTACTGTTCCTACAATAAAACACTGATGAAAAGAAACTTGTGGAGGAAAGATTACACTTTGTGATATACTTCCAGTTACCTGTAAATTACTGAGAAATGTCAGGGCCCAAACCAATGCACGGCAGGAACCTGGAGGAAAGAACTGAAGCAGAAGCTGTGTAGGAGTGCTGCCTCCTGTCCTGTATCCCAGATCTCTCTCTATGTCTCACTAATAGCTCATGGGTCGCACCATCCTGGAGATCTGGGCCCTACAAATTCTATTGTTAATGAAGAAAATATCCCATAGACTTACCTACACAGTAGGCCAATCTGGTGTTGCAGTTTCTCAACTAAGATCTCTTCTCACCAACTTCTTATATTAGTCATTTTTTTATTGCTTTAATAAAAAAGCATGACTAAAGCAACTCATAGAAGTAAATGTTTATTTGGGACTTAAAGATGTAGAGAGATTACAGTCCTTCAAAGTCATGACAGAGGAGCATGGCTGCAGGAAGGACAGAAAACCAAACAGGAAGCAAAGACCTGGTGGCTGTCATCTTAGGCAGCAAACGTGAAGCACAGAATGTATATTGCAAATGGCACCTGGCTTTTGTAACCTTGAATTCTAACCAATGAAATACTTCCTCCAGGGAAGCCAAGCCACTCAAACCACCTGAAACAAGTCACAAAGATGGTATTATACATTGCAATGCCTGGAATTAGACAAGGCATACCACTCAAACCATCACAATGAAACTCCACCTCCTCTCCACACCCTGCAAAAAAAAAATCACCAATTCAAGAAACCTTTGAAGTCATTAATGTGATTCACTCATAGTTATTCTGGCAGCATATCAGTTCTGGAATGTTACTTTGCTTTAGTAGTTCTCCCATTCTTGGCAATGTGTAAACAATTTTAACTAGGTTAAGTAAGTTGCAAAGAACTTAGAGTTTCCATTTCAGACAGAGACTTCATTTCATAATTTATACCTGCTCATAATAACTGGTATTTTCCTCATAATTTTGGATTTCATTTTTTTATAGATTTCAATTTGGTAAACTATGTGAAATGGCAGAGGATCTTGTTTTTGTCTTGTGGTGTTTCAGATGTCTATCATAAAAATCATGATTAACAACTATATAGATATATTTGGAGAGGATGACCATATCATTTGTGACCATAATCAAAAGAGGTCAGATGACATAAAGAGTTCAGTAAATACTGTTAGTAAGTCACCTGTTATGAAAAAAACCATAGATGGCCACAGTGGGAAAACCTCAAATGCTAATACTGAAGAATTAAAGATTTTATCTGCTGCTCCTCAGGCAGAAATTACTACAGGTAAAGAGAAGTTTTAATTAGTCATCAATTGGGTAGAAGGATGATATTATTCCCTGATTTCATGAATTTGTAAATATCAGAGCACCATTGGATCATATTATGATATTAAAGCATGGGAAAAATTTTCAAACAACACTTATATATGTTGTATCTATGTTTGATTTCTTTTTTTTTTTTTTTTTTACTTTTACATCCCAGAGGTATTATTCCTCTTGAATTTATATTTGGTGCTGATTTGAAATAAATAGAAATCAACGTGATCAATTTTATCTGACTTATTTGCTATTCCCTGTTTGAGATTCAGCAACCAGAGGCATTTTTGTTAATTTCCTATTGGGGGATATTTGAGACAGCCTGGGCTCCAGGCTGCCTTGTGTTCTCAATGTATCTCAAGGATGACAACGCCTTCCTGATTTTCATGTTTCTGCAAGGTTCAGCTCAGCTTTATTCCATTTATGCAGTGTTGGGGATGGAACTCAGGGACTCTGTCATGTTCAGCAAGTAGTCTATTCACTTATTGACATCTGCATCCACTCTTTTTTTGTTCCTTGCTTTTCTGAAATTTGTTTTACTTTGTTGTGAGGATTTTATGTTGTTGTTGTTATTGAGAGAAGGCCTCACTTGAAATGGAGACTGGCTTGAACTCACAATTATCTTTCTTTGGCTTCCCTAGTGCTGGCATTAGAGGCACAAGTCACCGTGTTGTTCTTTTATTACTTAATTTTTGGAAATATCTCAATATTTATTGAATATTTATTGTTCTGAGGAATGACATATCTAAATATCATTGGAAAGAGTATAACTCATCATATAACATCAGATAACATATATAAAGTAATTTCTAATGAATTCAAACATTCAGATATTCATGAGTAGTACAGATTCGAAATCTAAAATATAGTTTTATTTCTATTTATTGAATGTCTTTTCTACCTTCTGAAGTAAAATTTATCATGATTCAGAAAAATTGATGAGTATTTGCAAGAAGGGAAGCTCATATATCCTTGCTTTGAAAATAATTCTAAATGGAGAGAAACTTGAAGCAATCCCACTGAAATCAGGGACCAGACAAGGCTGCCCCCTTTCTCCTTATCTTTTCAATATTGTACTTGAGGTACTAGCTCGGGCAATTCGACAACATAAGGAGGTCAAAGGGATACAAATTGGAAAGGAGGAAGTCAAACTATCATTATTTGCAGACGACATGATAGTCTACCTAAGTGACCCAAAAAACTCCACTAGAGAGCTCCTAGAGCTGATAAACAACTTCAGCAAAGTGGCAGGTTATAAAATCAACTCAAGCAAATCAGTGGCCTTCCTATACTCAAAGGATAAGCAGGCTGAGAAAGAAATTAGGGAAATGACCCCCTTCACAATAGCCACAAACAGTATAAAGTATCTTGGGGTGACTCTTACCAAACATGTGAAAGATCTGTATGACAAGAACTTCAAGACTCTGAAGAAGGAAATGGAAGAAGACCTCAAAAAATGGGAAAACCTCCCATGCTCATGGATCGGTAGAATCAATATAGTTAAAATGGCCATTTTGCTTAAAGCACTATACAGATTCAATGCAATACCCATCAAAATCCCAACTCAATTCTTCACAGAGTTAGAAAGAGCAATTATCAAATTCATCTGGAACAACAAAAAACCCAGGATAGCTAAAACTATTCTCAGCAACAAAAGAAAATCTGGGGGAATCAGTATCCCTGACCTCAAGCAATACTACAGAGCAATAGTGTTAAAAACTGCATGGTATTGGTACAGTGACAGGCAGGAGGATCAATGGAACAGGATTGAAGATCCAGAAATGAACCCACACACCTATGGCCACTTGATCCTCGACAAAGAGGCTGAAAACATCCAATGGAAAAAAAGATAGCCTTTTCAACAAATGGTGCTGGTTCAACTGGAGGTCAGCATGCAGAAGAATGCGAATTGATCCATCCTTGTCTCCTTGTACTAAGCTCAAATCCAAATGGATCAAGGACCTCCACATAAAGCCAGACACTCTGAAGCTAATAGAAAAGAAACTGGGGAAGACCCTTGAGGACATCGGTACAGGGAGAAAGTTTCTGAACAGAACACCAATAGCGTATGCTCTAAGAGCAAGAATTGACAAATGGGACCTCATAAGGTTACAGAGTTTCTGTAAGGCAAAGGACACCATCAAGAGGACAGATCGGCAACCAACAAATTGGGAAAAGATCTTCACCAATCCTACATCAGATAGAGGGCTAATATCCAATATATATAAAGAACTCAAGAAGTTAGACTCCAGAAAACCAAACAACCCTATTAAAAAATGGGGTACAGAGTTAAACAAAGAATTCTCACCTGAAGAACTTCGGATGGCGGAGAAGCATCTTAAAAAATGCTCAACTTCATTAGTCATTAGGGAAATGCAAATCAAAAAAACTCTAAGATTTCATCTTACACCAGTCAGAATGGCTAAGATTAAAAATTCAGGAGACAGCAGGTGTTGGAGAGGGTGTGGAGAAAGAGGAACACTCCTCCACTGCTGGTGGGGTTGCAAATTGGTACAACCACTCTGGAAAGCAGTCTGGCGGTTCCTCCGAAAACTGGGCACCTCACTTCCAGAAGATCCTGCTATACCACTCCTGGGCATATACCCAGAGGATTCCCCACCATGTAATAAGGATACATGCTCTACTATGTTCATAGCAGCCCTATTTATAATTGCCAGATGCTGGAAAGAACCCAGGTATCCCTCAACAGAAGAGTGGATGCAAAAAATGTGGTATATCTACACAATGGAGTACTATTCAGCCATTAGAAACAATGAATTCATGAAATTCTTAGGCAAATGGATGGAGCTAGAGAACATCATACTAAGTGAGGTAACCCAGACTCAAAAGGTGAATCATGGTATGCACTCACTAATAAGTGGTTATTAACCTAGAAAACTGGAATACCCAAAACATAATCCACACATCAAATGAGATACAAGAAGAAAGCAGGAGTGGTCCCTGGTTCTGGAAAGACTCAGTGAAACAGTATTTGGCAAAACCAGAACGGGGAAGTGGGAAGGGGTGGGAGGGAGGACAGGGGAAGAGAAGGGGGCTTACGGGACTTTCGGGGAGTGGGGGGGCTAGAAAAGGGGAAATCATTTGAAATGTAAATAAATTATATCGAATAAAAAAAATAACAATAAAAAAAAATAAAAGCTGGGCAGTTGGTAATAGGTGGGGAAAAAAAGACTTATACTACTATACTGCCCCCAAATTTACACGTAAACATGACCTGCCCAGGAAATAGGTAACTTCCTGGAATGCTGGGAACTGTAGTTCTTAGGAAACTACAAAGTCTTGTGGGAAAGTATAGTAGCCTGTATGTTTGTTCTATATGCCCCTGGACACATGGCTCAAGGCCATTCTCAGGTGTGAAATTCTGGAGACTGGTCCTGATAAAAGTCCATCTCTTGGTCAGTATTTACTATTTAATAAATTCTTGCTTTACATTTGCTCCAAAAAAAAAAAAAAGAAAAAAGAAAATAATTCTGTATTATTACAGGAAACAAATGTTTATTTTCACTATTTTACTGGATAAATTTATACCTTCTGGAGGATTCCAGGGGATAGCATTGCCACTTAATTCACCTCTTAATGACCTCATAAATTTCTATCTCAGTTTATTTGCTGGTTAAAATCTAGCCCCACTGTTAGTGCTACAAATATTACATTTTCATTTAATAGTAGCTCAGCAGTTTACAATGATTATTTAATCAGTAATCTCTTACTAGATAAAAACAGTAACCAATACTCTAACCATTTTCTTAAATTTGTGAATGTACACATATAAAATATGTGTAATAAATAACTTGGTGTGGTGCTGAAGTCTCCCAATAGTATTGTGTGGCATTCAATGTGTGATTTAAACTTTAGTAATGTTTCTTTTATAAATGGGTGTGTCCTTTTATTTGGAGCATAGCTATGCACAATTCAAAAATCATCCTGGTGCATTTATCGTTTGATGACAATGAAATGTCCTTCTCTGCCTCTTTTGATTAAATATGGTTGGAAGAGGATGTGATTAGAATGTAGAATGGATACCCCAGCTTTCTTCTCATACCTGTTTGCTTGGAAAAACTTTTCTATAACTTTATTTCAGGGTGAGATTTATCTTTGGTATTGAGGTGTGTTTATTATATACAAAAGAATTATGGATCCTGTTTCCTTTCCCTCCTGTTAGTCTGTGTCTTCTATTGAGGAGTTAAGTCCAATGATTTTAAGAGAAATAGTGACCAACAATTGATTGTTAATTCTTCTTCTTCTCTTCCTTGAATTTTAAAAATCATACATTTATTTCATATGTGTATATATATATATATATATATATATATATATAGTATAACTTTTTTTAGTTGATTGGTCATTTTAATTTTTGGAAGATTTTTTTTATTAATTATTTGTATACACTCCATATTTTATTCCCCACCCTGGCAACCTGTATCCACCCTCAGACAGTTTCACATCCCATACCTCCTCTCCTCCCTGTCTCCACCTGGATGTCCCTATCCCACACCCCACCTCACCTGTAAAATCTCTGAGGCCTCCAGTCTATTGAGGGTTAGATGTATCATATCTGGACGAATACAGACTCAGCAGTCCTCTGTTTTATATGTACCAGGGTCCTCATATCTCAGTCCCACTTGGGAGAGAGAAGAAAGCAATCACAAGTGGGGAGGGAGGGACCTGGGATGGAAAGTAGTCAGGGTGGGGAAGAGGGGAATAGAAGGGGGACAAGGAGGAGAGAGGAGTCTGATCTGACCCTGGGGGAGGGAAAAGGACTGAAGCCCCGAGAACTACCAGAATGAATAGAAACAGGCGGGAGATAGGAGGTTGGAGGGACCCTCCAGAATGGACCAAAGAGCTGGGAGGTGAGAGTCTTACAGGTCTAACATGGAGGGACCTTAGATGAAATGCCTGACAGTAGGAAGAGGGAACTTATAGACCCTACCTCCAGCAGGAAGACAGGGCTTCAAATGAAGGAGAGGGAGATCATCCCACAGCCATAACTCTGACCCATAATTTTTCCTGTCTTAAAGAATTACAGATGTGAAAATGGAGAAGAACCCAAGGAAAAGAAGGTCCAGCGACAGCCTCAAAGTAGGATCCAGCTCAAGGGGAGGCCCCAAGGCCTGACACTATTACTTAAGCTATGGAGCACTCACAAAAAGGGACCTAGAAGGACTACACTCTAGAAGAATCAACAAGCAGCTAAAAGAGTCAGATGCAGATATTTGCACCCAACCAATTGACAAAAGCAGCTGACCCCTGCTGTGAATTAGAGAAGGCTGAATGAAGTTGAGGGTGACCCTATAAGAGGACCAGCAGTCTTAATTAATGTGGACCCCAAGGATCTCTCAAACACTGGACCACCAAACAGACAGCATACACTAGTTAATTCTTCTTATGTTGTTGAATATGGTGTGTGTGTGAGAGTGCCTGTGCGTGTGCGTGTGCGTGTGCATGTGCGTGCTATCACTTCTTTGATTTTGCTAGTGTAAACTTATTTATTATCTGTGGGTTTTTGGGTGTAGTTAGCCTCCTTGACTTGGAGTTTTCTTCTAGTATCTTACATAGATAGATATTGGTTTTTGTTTGTTTTTGTTTTGTTTTTATTTGTTTGTGGATAGATACTATTAAAATTTGGCTTGTCATGGAGTGTGATGGCTATTTCTGCTTATCAAAATGATTAAATCTGGAGTGAACTACAATGCAGAAATGGAGGGCACACCTCTAATCCTGATTTTTAGCCTGGAAGGATTGTTTCTGAACTGGATCTTTACATGGAGATCTGTAGGCATAGTAACCATGAAAATCTTAAGTCCAGGCTAAATAGGACACGTATTTAATTGGAGGAGACTAAGGCAAGCAAATCTGTGAATTCAAGGTCATCTTGGATGAAGCAAGTTTTAGATCCAAGTGGGGTGGTACTTACCTTTAATTTGAGCCTCACCTTCTGCTGTAGGCCTACATGAGGATATTGGAAGAAGGAAGATTCACTCTTCTTTGACTATTTGCACTTACTTGCCAACACATCTGTTGGAACCTTCTTCTACAGAAGGCCAGTTTAAACACCTAACCTCATGGGACTGAGAAACTACTAGATTTTAGGACTTCCCATTTATACATGCTGAATGTAGGGTTAGTTGGACTACAGACTCTAAGTCATTACAATACATTCCCTTAATATATATATATTGAGAGAGACATTCCATAAGTTCTATGAGCCTAGAGATCCCTAGTCAGTACTATAAATTCCCTCAATATATATATATATATATATATATATATATAGAGAGAGAGAGAGAGAGAGAGAGAGAGAGAGAGTCATTCCATAAGTTCTATGAGTCTAGAGAATCCTAACTAAGAAATGGAATGTGTTGTTTTCGCCAACTATCATGACTGAAAGTGTTGTTCAATATAGTATTCTGAGGGAATATGGTAGTCTCGGTGTCTGCAAGACATCTGTGGAAGCCCTTCTACAGTTTCTAGAGTTTCTAGAGGCCAATATAGAGCAGACCTAAATAAAAAAGAACCTGGTGAATGAAATCAGTTTGTACTTTTGATGATTTCCAGTTGCTGGACCAAAGATGTGCTATTTTTTGGAGAGAGAGGCTCTATATTTGTGTTAACAGGAACGAAAAGAAAGGCTTTGAACACCTTCCAAAGTAATAAGGATCAGATTTGTTAAAGAAAGGCCCACTGAAGATCTTGACTACAGACAGGAAAAATAATCAAGAGGACCAAACATAACAGGTATTATGATTTTCTGATCCTTCTACATGGGACCAGCCCTGAAACTGATGGAGACATAAAAATGACTCTAGCCAGATCTTCAAATATAAATAGCAAATGGATCTTGTTGGCTATTATGTCCTCAAAATTTATCATGCCATCATTTCATAAGGCAGGAATCAAAAGTAAGCAAATTACAATTTGGTTATTGATCTCAGTAACTCATAGAAAATATAGTTAGCTGTCTCTTACCTGCTCAAACAGATGCAAAAAGTTTATCCTGAACTGATCTGTGCCCCTTGCACATTAAATACAAATATTTTATGGAACTAAATATTAGTTATAAGTTTATTTCAGAATGAAAAACTCAGAGGGCAGTCCTAACAAAATTCACCCTAAGGGATGCTGAAATAGCCTGCTATTTCCTGAGCCTTGCTTCCAAAGCAGGTTTCAGAAGGGCTGCTAATTTCTAGTGACCTAACTTTGTTCAATCTTTCAATCTGCCATAGCCAACACTTGAGTTAAGAACTTTCTTGATGCATAAAGACTGGACAACAAATAATGCTAGCTAGTTTTATTTTGACTTAATCATTTTTCCAATTTTCTTTAGGACCCTGTCTTAGTCAGGGTTTCTATCCCTGTACAAACATGACCAAGAAGCAAGTTGGAGAGGTAAGGATTTAATCAGCTTACATTTTCCACATTGCTGTTGATCATCAAAGGAAGTCAGGACTGGAACTCAAACAGGTTAGGAAGCAGGAGCTGATGCAGAGGCCATGGAGGGATGCTACTTAATGGTTTGCTTACCCTAGCTTGCTCAGCTTGTTTTCTTATTGAACCCAAAACTACCAGCCCAGGGATGGCACCACCCACAAAGGGGCCCTCCTCCCTTGATTACTAATTGAGAAAATGCCTTACACCTGGATCTCATAGAGGTATTTTCTCAACTGAAGCTCCTTTCTCTGTGATAACTTTAGCTTGTATCAAGTTGACACACAAAACCTGCCAGTACAGACCCCAAACAGGAATTCTTCATCCTAATTCAGCTGAAAGCATTTATAAATCTGTACAGTGGATGGTTTTGGTTATTTTGTAAATTATAGGTATGTTGTTATTTTAAAGAATACTGCCCAAATAATTATGGTTATAATTATCTTCAGGAAAGAAACAAAATAGAAAGCTTAGACTCAGAGAATTCCCTTTCCTTTCCTCTTCTCTACCCTTCTTTCTTAGGTAAAGAAAGAATTAGGTAAATGCATTGTAGAAACTTTAAATCCCAATCTTGGGTTTCTAGCCTATATTCAGACCATTTCGTTCCTGGATAATAAGACACAACCTTTATATTTACAATAAGCCTTAAGCATTATAAGAGTTTGGCAGATATCAACCCTCCATGCTATTAAAATCACAGACGGAAACCTCAGCAGAAGTGGTTTGAAAAGAAAGAAGGGAAATATAGTAATATAAGAAATATAATAAACTAAATGTAAGTACAGTAATATAAGATGTCGCTGTCAGGTGATGGATTTTAAAATCTGTCTAAAACAAAAGCATTTTATAGCCATAATCAGATATTGTTAGAGATCCTCATATTTTGGCACACAACTGAACTTTTATCTTCTTACTCTAACAGAATTTTTTATTTTGATACAGGTTTGAAGTTTTCATTGGCTGTAACTGCCTGTAGTTACATCAAATGGGTTACCTGGAAGGGAAGATGGGGATGTATGGGAAGGCAGCAAAAAAGAGACAGAGACCAAGATAACACCTGCTATTCAAGGTCTCAAAGTTTAATGAAGAACTCCCAATATATATATAGGCAGGGGGAAAAGACTGGAAGCTTCTTAGCAGAATCGCTTCAGTTGCTCCACCGGTGGCTAGTGTTTCTCAGGAAACTGCAGGTCCTTGAAGAACAATGGGCTTTACCTTTTTCTGAGCATTCCACCCTAGGTGGAGGGGATTATGACTAACACAGGAGTTCCAGCTCAAAGGCTAGAAGAGGAACTTCACATTGGTCAATGTCACTGTCAATTTCCTGCCAGGTGGCATGGCATCTCAATAAGGCTCTCTACAATTGGCATAAAGTTTTGCATATTGATACAAAATTTAAAATTAATGTCTTTACTTAGATAGGCATTGTATCAATGCAGTGCATTTAAAAATGCAAGATTTAACCCAGTCCTTTTAATAGCTGATAATACAAACTGTTTCAGTTAATTAAATAATATAAGTTAATATTCAGTCAATAAAACTTATAGTCAAATTTGATATTAGATTGTATTATTACAAATATAAATCATGGGTTGTATAGGTATAGATAGCTTGAGACAGGCATTATTAGCTTGTTCAGAAAAGCTATGAATAGATAGATGGTCTTCAAAAACATCAGGGATTCATAGAATATGGCATTTAGGATTTTTCATTATTTAATTGTTTTCGATTATGAGGCAGTTCTGTTCCTGACTATTTTCTCATTCCACTTCAAAGAATATTATGCATCAATTACCTCTATATAGAGTTGCTTCCTTTGTGGCAAGGAAGCCACTGGACAAGAACTGCCCTACCTTTATCTTAAAACAAAATGCTGTTCAAAAAGGATAAATGGGCACAGGATAGTCAACTGCTAATCTCTGCGAAGACAAGATAATCTCGCCCTGTACTGACTGTAGAAACATGATTCAAGTTCTTCCCATTGATTGCTACAAAAAACAGTGAGGAGCTAAGCTAGAAATGTGAATGTAATCACATTTCTAAAGGAAAAAGACGTGTATAGAGTACTGACTTTCATTCTCATCTCCATGTAACACTTAACAAAATTCCTGTACTATTGGGACATCTAACTTTGGACTACTAATATGGGAAAAAAATCAGTATGAAATGCATTGAAGTATTGATACACACACACACACACACACACACACACACACACACATACACACACACACTCCAATAAATATGTACAAGTCAAAAGTGACAAATTTTGAGTTTGGATATCAATAGAACACATGCAAACACATGAGTGCTGTTGCTGAATATTGATGGCATAGTCACATAATCCCACTACTCGACAGACAGGAGCAAGAGGAGCAGACATTCTAATGTCTTTGTCATCTACCATTTGAGATCAGCTTGGTCTATATGACACCCTATCTCAAAATGAAACCAATACAGATAAGAGTTTTAAATTACCCCAGAAAACAGATTTATTTCTAGTCAGAGCATGATTACTTATTTTAAACATTTATTTATTTCCATTTCCTTATTTGCCTGTTTTTTTTTTTTTATTTGATCTCTGTGTAAGATGGAATCAGGTATTGGATACCAAGCAATTAGTGTCAGTGATGCCTGTAACTTACATAAGAATGCTGGAAATTGAAATCTGAAAGTAAAGAAAAGCAGCTAGTTAGTGCTTTATATCCTGAGTCGTCCTTTAGACTTAAGGAATGACAGCTTTCAGGTCTCTCACATCAGCAGAATCCCACCATTCACTCTCCACTCTCTTATTCTTCTTAGTCTTTGTTCTATGCATGTATCCATCTACTGACAAGAGGTACTAACATTTCTAGACTCTTCCACTTGTGGACTCTCAGCAGAATGCTGCCAGGACTCTTACTGAACCTGTGACCTCATCACCAAATGTATGTAGGAAGGGAATTACTCTGGTCATACCTTCAGCTTGAATAGTCATACTGGCAGCATGTTAAAGCGAGGTGAAAAATATGTATGCTGTGGATGAGTTTCACAGCCTCCTCCTTACCGATATATTTTATTATCCGTTTTTTCATTTTGCCATTCTTGTGGTTATCTGGACGTCATTACTTATAACCATAGATTGTATTTTCCAGAAAATTATTCAGAATGAGCACTTTTCCTAGTCCTTTTTATATACTATTTTACTAATCATTTATTTAAAAATTTTATTCATTTTGAAGTTGGCCTTTTTCTTTAACTGAAAATTTTTTAGTTCATTTGTGCCCGTGTGTATTCTCACAACATCTTTTCCAAATATGTGTTGTAAGAGACTGTTGAAGTCAGACATGTCTTTTTCAGGTTTGAGCGATGTCATGGTGAGGACATTAGTCATGGGAAGTGGTTTGGTAAATCTGGAACAGTTCATGCTGACTGTACCCTGAGACATTGATGAGACACAGTGTGCTGATATATACTTTAGATTAGATTCTCTGAAAAGGTCAGTGTTTATCTTTGCTGGTTGCTTACCACATCCTGTTTTATTTTTTTGCTGCCAAATGCTTTACCATATAATGGCTATGTGAACCTGCATTAAGTGAGAGTTGGTCAGAATTCTGTCTTGTCTCCATTTCTTTTGTCTCTTGCACCTAGGTCCTTATGCCACCCCTCAAGAACCTGTTCAGACTACACACACACACACACACACACACACACACACACACACACACCTTAATAACACACAAGGAAAGAAACATTTAAGATCAGATCAGTATAGGTATCTGCCACTGGTACCCTTAAATCATCTTCAACAGTGAATATTGCCAAGCATAGTCACCCACACCATTAGTTCCAGGACTTGGGAAGCAAATGTACTCTGATATCAAAGAATTAAAGACCACTCTGGTCTACCTAGTCTTCTTCATAATAATGAACTCAACCCTGTCCCACTCAAAAGGTAAATAAAATTTTGGAAATATCTTGTTAGTGAATCCCTGAACCCCTTTTCTTCTTATTTTATTCTTTTTTGTCATTAATTTATTTTTCATTTTATTTTCCAGTTGTAGCACCCCCTCTACCAGTTCCCCTACCAGGGCCTTCCATGCATCCCCCAACTTTTCTTCTCTCAGATGGGGGACCCAACACCCCACCCATGATATTACCCCACCCTGGCACATCATGTTACTGTAGGACTAGGCACAATCTCTCCCACTGAGACCTGACATGGTGACTCAGTGTAGAAGGCTAGGTACCAAAGGCAGGCACATTTAGGGACATTCCTGTTCCAGTAGTTAAGGGACCTACAGGAAGGCCTGAATTCTCTTCTAGAAATCTAGTCTAATTGACATAAAATTTTGTAACTTGGACTCCATTAAGTACTTATTTTCCTTATATAGTAGACAGAATAATTTATAGCCAAAAAGGACAGTGCATTTCCTGTGTACACAAGGGTTAAAATTTCAGCCCTTGGAGATATTAGCAAGATTAGAGGACATGTTTTCTATAGAATTCTAAAAGAGAAATTTCAAAGAATCAGTGTTGTAAAATTCTTAGGGATAGGAAACTCTCTTTCAAACATCCTTCCCAATGTTTTGTAGTCTAATTAATGCTCATTTGGCAACCCATCCACAAAGTGACATTATGTTTCCTCAGGTCTCTTGTAGGTGGGGAATGAAGGAACTGCTGCTCCTTCATTTGGAGCTACCTATCCTGAATACTTCCTATCACCAAAAATTGAGTGTCTCATTTTGCCTTGTCTGACCATGCAGGTCTCAGAATTTCCCTATGTCCACAATGTGATCTCAGTTCTGAATTTGTCAGGTGAGAAAACAGTAGTTCAGCCTCGCTGTAATCAATGTTGCATTTGTTTATTTACTTATTTTGTTATTTTCCAAAGTCACTTATCATGACAGGCAGTCTGCTCTATGCAGGATTTCCTTATAGGCATTGTGTATGTGATAACACGTGGTCACTGCATCTCCAGTCATTTTTTTTCACTGTGTAAATGACATAACACAAACATTTTTTACAACCAACCAAATCCATCTGTCTGTATGATGCACTTTTAGGGAAAAAGTGCAACATTGACTTAAGATTAAGAATATGTCTGGGTAAGACTTCATTTCCAAAGCACCTATCACAACAAATTTCAACATCTGCTTACCTACACTGTCTGACTATGTATTTTGGTCCTAGACCTTTTCTGAGCCTGTTCTTTCTTCAACAAAGAGTCACTTTCCCAGTGATTTTTTTTTGATAAAATTGAAGATTTATTCAGAAAAGCACTCAGAACAATTCTAGGCTTACAAATACATTTAGAATACAATCGAAAAATAAGTATAGGTAGTTTTTTAATATACTGAAGATTTTCATCTATCCTGTGTGTGAAAAAATTGAGCATTATATAGGATAATTGATAATATTGAAGATTTTTGGAAAAAAACTCAGAGAAAATAATAGTGTTTTTGATAAAATTGAAAAATTCTGAGCCTGTTCTTTCTTCAACAAATAGTCACTTCCCAGTGATTTTTATTAATTATAATTTTTAGAGATTGGTTTTCTGAGACAATTACATAGCTTCTTCTGTACTCTTTCCTCCCACTAACCTTTTCTCTGTGTGTGTGTGTGTGTGTGTGTGTGTGTGTTTGTTGTGTGTGTATGTGTGTGTGTGTGTATGACTGTGTGCTCAAATGTAAATACAGTCTGCTTGGTTTATATGTAAACACTTTTATGTGTTTGTTTTAGGGCTGAGCATTTGCTCTTGGGTAACCAGTTGATGTGCTCTTGCCTTGTGAAGAAGATTCCATTCCATTCCTTGCTGCCTGAGGTTCTTTGTGTAGGGTTGAAGGCTCCTGAGCTGTACCTGTTTCATGTTAGCAGTCTATTGATGCCATCCTTGTCCAGGTCTTGTTTAGTCAGCCACAGTGATGATACCTCATGGCTGTAGCTTCTGAAATTCAAGGAATAACAGTGCCACAGAAAATTCCCTGCTCCTCTTACTCTTACAGTCCTTGGCCCCTCTTCCACAAAGTCTTCAAATCTTAAGTGCAGGAATTATATTGTAGATGTAGCAACTGGAACTGGGCTCCACAGCATTACATTTTGATTAGTTGTGATTTTCTGTGTGGTCTTTGTCTGCTGCAAAGGTAAGTTTCTTTGACAATGGGACAATGTCGCAGAGTGTCCTGCATCTGTATTGGGGATGGAGCAGAGGCCAGAAGGAAAGGAAACCTGTGAGGATAGATTAAAACAGTTTGTTTATTCACAGTAAAACAGTAGATGGAGAGAAGGGCTAGCATTCTAATGTCTACAAACACTGGGGCGTGGGCGAATGTGCGCATGCGCACACACATTTCACTAACTTCTGGTCTGGGCGTTATTGTAGCCTTGGTAGCGGGTGCGAGCAAGCTTCCTTGCACGTGTACACACACACACACACACGTTTCACTAACCTCCGGTCTGGCCCGTTTTTGTAGCCTTGGTCGATGGTGGATGCACCAGGTAAAGTCCTCGACTTTTTCTTTTTGCTTCGGATCCCAGCTGTAGCTCTTCATGATGTGGCCCATTTCATTCGGCAGGGCAGCGGGCAGCTTGAGTAGGCTCTGGTCTACTCTCTCAGCATTACAGCATCTCCATAGGGCTCCAGAAAACAAGCAAGTTGCCTTGGCGGCCACACCAAATTGTTACATGTTAGTACTCAAAGTGTTTACCACTGAGAGAGGGGTTAAAGAGTAGAAGGCATGGTTTTCAGATGGTTACAGCCTAAAATCTAAACATAATTCAGGGATAGAACTATAATTTCTTAAGTTAGGAATGATGATAGAATTCTTTATCTACTTGACAAATATAATAGGCTGGAAGTTAATTGTAATTTAGGTTATTGTTTTGTTCAATTTATGTCTGGGAGAAGAGGTTTTTTTTTTTTTTTTTTTTTTTTTTTTTTTTTTTTTTTTTTTTTTTTTTTAAGTTGAATAGAGAAGGTGAGAGGTAGGGCATGGCTTTGATGTTTTGATCTGTGATCTGCTCTTGAACGCTAAAGGTCCTGATCCCCAATTGGAACAGTGAAGATAAAAGTAGTCAATGCCTGGGCAGAAGAGGCACAACTTTCAGGTTCCCATAGTCAGGCTAAGTGTTGAAGGAGGAGGAAAGAGGATTTGCCATGCTTTGATGAGTGAGAGGTGGTGAGGTGAGAGGGAGTGAGAGAGGGATTGGGAGAGAGAGAGTCACCAGCCATGAGATCTTGGGTGGAGTGGACATTGGCCACTTTCCCAACTGGGCCTCAGGTAGCAGTTGGGAAATTAGAAACACAACTAAGTTGAGGGCAGATTTAAAGGTGCTGAGCTAGGATTAAAGGGAACTAAGCAACTAAGTTAAGAGCAGATTTAGAGGTGTTGACCTAGGACTAAGGTATCTGAGAAACTAAGCTGAGGGCACATTTAATGGTGTTGGGCTGAGAGTGAAGGAAAGGGCAGGTCACCCTCAGTAGGCTTAGAAGTGCTCAACCACTGAGCTAATAAGGATATTAAAAATAACACAAGCTTGTGTGTGTGTGTGTGTGTATGTGTGTGTGTATGTGTGTGTATGTGTGTGTGTGTGTGTGTGTGAGAGAGAGAGAGAGAGAGAGAGAGAGAGATCTGTAGATCCAAGGGAACAGGAGTGGGGGTTGGTAGTATGGTCCACCCAAAGCTTAAAGTGGGGTAGTAGAAAGTAAATGGTACAGTGATCACCACATTAGATGCGGAAAAAGCATTTGATATAATCTAACCCCGATCATATTAAAAGACGTAGAAAGACCAGGGATACAAGGTGCATACCCAAGCACAAAAAAGGCACTATACAGTAAGTCAATAGTGAAGTTCAAATTAAATGAGGAGACACTTAAAGAAACGCCACTAAAATCAGAAACAAGACAAGCCTGACAACTCTCCCCCATTCTATCCCATATACTACTTGAAGTTCTAGATAGAACTACAGGAGACCAAGGGGATACAAATTGGAAAAGAAGAAATCAAACATCAAGATTTACAAATGATATGATAGTACACAAAAGTGATCCTCCAAATTCTACCAGAGAACTCCTAGAGCCGACAAACTCCTTCAGCAGTGTGTCAGGATACAAAATTAATTTTTTAAAAAAATCAGTATAATAATATATACTCAGCTGGATTATCATTTCATGAGATTGGTGGGCCCTGAAGTTCATGTGGTCAACTCTAATTCCCAAGGTGATGTTAAAAAAAAGTCTAGGAAGAGTCTTTAAATCATTAGTACAGGAGACATCTTCCTGAACAGAATACCATTGCTTTTATTTCTTTAGGGGTTATGAGAGTGTTTAGATGGTCTGTCTGATCCTGATTAAACTTTGGTAGTTGGTATCTGTCTAGGAAGTTGTCCATTTTATCCAGATTTTGAGTTGTGTTGAGTATAGGCTTTTGTAGTAGGATATAAATTTTTTTGAATTTCCACAGTTTCTGTAGTTATTTCTCCCTTTTCATTTCTGATTTTGTTAATTTTGATACTGTCTCTGTGCCCTTTGGTTAGTCTGGCTATCTATCTTGTTGATTTTCTCAAAGAACCAGCTCCTGGTTTTGTTGATTCTTCATACAGTTCTTTTTGTTTCAACTTGGTTGATTTCACCCCTGAGTTTGATGATTTCCTGCCTTCTCTTCCTCTTGGGTGTATTAGCTTATTTCTGTTCTAAAGCTTTCAGGTGTGCTGTTAAGCTGCTATTATATGCTCTCTCCAGCTTCTTTTTGTAGGCACTCAGAGCTATGAGTTTTCCTCTTAGCAGTGCTTTCATTGTGTCTCATAAATTTAGGTATGTTGTGCCTTCATTTTCATTAAGTTCTAAAAAGGTTTTGATTTCTTTCCTTATTTCTTCCTTCACCAAGGTATCATTAAGTAGAGCATTGTTCAGTTCCCATGTATATGTGGGCTTTCTATTGTTTTTATTGCTATTGAAGACAACCCTTAGACCATAGTGATATGATAGGAGGCATGGAATTACTTTGATCTTCTTATATCTGTTGAGTTCTGTTTTGTGACCAATTATATGGTCAGTTTTGGAGAAGGTACCATGAGGTGCTGAGAAGGTATATTCTTTGATTTAGGATGAAATGTTCTATAGATACCTATTAAATCAGTTTGGTCCAAAACTTCTGTTAGTTTCTCTGTGTCTCTGCTTGAGTTTCCCTGATCAGTCCATTGAGGAGAATGGGGTGTAGAAGTCACCCATAATTATTGTGTGGGGTATGATGTGGGCTTTAAACTTTAGTAACGTTTCCTTTACAAATGAGGGTGCCCTTGTATTTGGAGCATAGATGTTCAGAATGGAGAGGTCTTCCTGGTACATTTTCCCTTTGATGAGTATAAAGTGTACTTCTGTGTCTTTTTTGATAACTTTTGGTTGAAAGTCTATTTTATTGGGTATTAGAACGGCTACCCCAGCTTGTTTCCTGTGACCATTTGCTTGGAAAACTGTTTTCCAGCCTTTTACTCTGAGGTTGTGTTTGTCTTTGACACTGAGATGCATTTCCTGTATGCAACAAAATGTTGGGTCTTGTTTAGGAATCCAGTCTGTTAGGCTATGTCTTTTATTGGGGAATTGAGTCCACTGATGTTAAGAGATGTTAAATAATAGTGATTGTTGCTTCCTGCTATTTTTGATGTAATTTTTATGTTTGTGTGGTTATCTTCTTTTGGGTTTGTTAAAAGAAGTTTAATTTCTTTCTTTTTCTCCTGTGTAGTATCCCTCCTTTTGTTAGTGTTTTCCATTCATTATCCTTTGAAGGGCTGAATTTGTGGAAATATACTGAGTAAATTTGTTTTCTTTATGAAATACCTTGGCTTCTCCATCTATGGTAATTGAGAGATTTACTGGATTAATCAGTTTTGGTTTGCATTTGTGTTCTCTTAGGGACTGTAAGACATCTGCCCAGGATCTTTTGGCTTTCATAGTCTCTGGTGAGAAGTCCAGTGTAATTCTATTAAGTCTACCTCTATATTTTACTTGACTTTTTCCTTTACTTCTTTTAATATTCTTACTTTATTAGTACATTTGGTGTTTTAATTACTATGTGACAGGAGTAATTTCTTTTCTGCTCAAATCTATTTGGAATTCTGTAGGCTTCTTGTATGTTCATTGGCATGTTTTTCTTTAGGTTAGGGAAGTTTTCTTCTATAATTGTGTTGAAAACATTTACTGACCCTTTAAGTTGGAAATCTTCACTCTATTCTATACCTCAGGTTTGGTCTTCTCATTTTGTCCTGGATTTCCTGGAAGTTTTGGGTCAGGAGCTTTTTGCATTATTTATTTCCTTTGACTGTTGTATCAATGCTTTCTATGGTATCTTCTACATCTGAGATTCCCCCTTCTATCGTTTGTATTTTGTTGTTGATGCTTGGATTCATGACTCCTGACTTCTTTCCTTAGTTTTCTATGTCCTGTGTTTGTTCCCTTTGTGATTTCATTATTGTTTCTATGTCCATCTTTAGATTGTGGATGGCTTTGTTAAATTCCTTCACCTGTTTTGTTGTGTTTTCCCTTCTTTCTTCAAGGGATTCTTCCTGTTTACATGTGTTCTCCTGTATTTCTCTAAGGGCATTATTTATATTCTTCTTGAAGCCCTCCATGAAGCCCTCCATCAGAATCATGGCCTGTGATTTTTAAATCCAAATCTTGCTTTCCTGGTGTGTTGGGGTATCCAGGACGTGCTGTTGTGGGAGAATTGTGTTTGGATGGTGCCATATTGCCTTGATTTCTGTTAACAATGTTCCTACATTAGCCTTTTGCCATCTAGTTATCTCTGGTGTTCGTTGATCCAGCTGTCTCTGGCTGGTGCTTGCCCCTCCTATGGGAGGGGAAATCATTTGAAATGTAAATAAAAAATATATCGAATAAAAAAATTAAAAAAAAATAAAAAAACACACTTTCAATAGGACAAAATGAAAGTCTACAGATTAGGAAAAGATCTTCCCTAACCCTACATCTGATAGTTGGTTAATATCCTATATATATGTACACACACACACACACAAAAACATATATATATATATATATATATATATATATATATATATATATATATATAAAACTTAAGACAGCAATAACCCAAATAACCCAATTAATAAATGAGATAGAGACATAAACAAAAAATTCTTAACTCAGAATCTTCAATATCCAAGAAGCATTTAAAGAAATGTTATGTGAGGCAGCAATCAGGAAGTAAATTATATTTAAAAAGGAATCCCATTTAGAACAAGTTCTCCAGAGATTGTTACTCCCTGCACATTATTTTTAATGTGATCTTGTACCTCACATTAAAAAAACATGTTTTATCATTTTAAACATTGTAAAGTTTAATTATGTTTCATCATATTCTTGTCATTTACCAAGTCATTCTAGATTCTTCCCTCTCCCTTCCCACACTATGTTAAATTTCTTTACCCAGACCCATACAGAACCCTATAAAACAAACATCCAAACCTAGAAAACACAATGAAATTCTACCCCAAAAGAAAAAAAAAAGGTAAATCACAAACCAATCGAGCTGTGCACAAATAAAAACGACTTGTAATATATCATATGTTGTTCTGATACTACTAAACATGTGGTTTGTCATGGAGTCCTTTATATACCCAGAATAACTCCAATGGAAAAAATTGATTTTCCAGTCCTAGCATATTTAAATGATAGTTCAGTTGGTAACCTTCCCACAAGTAGCTAATTTTCACTCATTTGCTAATTTATTTATTTACTAATTCTATAATTTATACATTTTAAAAAATGAAACAAAATAAAATATGAGGTAAAAAACCTATCATATCAAAGTTGGACAAGACAAACGAACAGAAGGAAAAGAGCTCAAGAGATGGTTCAAAAAACAGAGATCCATACATCAGCACCCCCAGGAATATCATGAAAATACTGATATAATATAATTAATATAATATAATATAATTAATATAATTAATGTAATATAATATGAGCACAGAGTACCTGGTGCAGACCCTTGCAGATCTAGTGACTACAGCGTCAGTCTCTATGAGTTCATAAGAGTTGTGCTCATGTTGCTTTAGAAGTCCTTATTTTCTTGGTGCCCTTCATCACCTCTGGCTCTCACATACTTCCTTCCTCCACATCCATAGGCATACCTGACCTCTGACAGAAGGGATTTTGTGGAGACCTCTTATTTTAGGTTGAATGTTCCAAGGCTTATCCCTCTGCACAATATGTGGTTGTGGGTCTTTATATTTTTAATCATCTGTTTCAGCAGGAAGCTTATCTGATGATATCTGAACAATGTAGTCATCTATAAGTACAGAATAACATTAGGAATCATGTTATCACAATATACTTTGGTTTTTAGTCCAGTAGTATTTTGTTTTACCCACGGACCCTGGATTATCTATCCTCATGGTCTTCAGGTCCTTGGGACTCTAAACAGTACAGTGTATGGATTAAATATCATGGAGTGGTCCTAAGTCAAATGACATATCAGCTCTTTCCATCAACAAGCCTTGTTGCATGCACAATTGCAATAGGCTATCTCGAGGTGGTACACGACTGCACATAAAGGGTTTGTGATTAGATTTCTGTTTACCTTTCAGTTTAATAGTGTGCAGAGTAAATTCCTGTATCAAAGTCCCTGGAATGTAGGGATAAAAGGCCTAATATTTTTTAGCATCACATTGGGAACTAGAGTTTGCCACATGAACTGCAGGGCCCACCAATAACATGAAATGTTGAGCCAGCTGGATGTATGTTTTCCTGTAAGCATTCAGGTAGAATCAATATCCATTTTTTTGTACCACTGTAGCCAACTTTCAAGAAACTGTGACCTTCAGAAGAGTACACTGTGATGTGTATTAGTTATTTAACCTTTGTTAATCAATAGTTTTTCAGAGACAATTTGGTCTTATAGAAATATTGAGAAAAACATGAGAAATATTCAGTAGAAGTAAATCTACTTTTAAAAGTAGAAGACAACTATTTCAAGTTTGCTCGCCCATAAAACATTTTTCTTAGAATCATTCATCAGATCACACTTTTGTTATAACTATTGAATGAGTTTTTAGTAATTCTAAACCAATTGTGCTTTGAATTTAAATGAGCTATTTCTACTTTGAACCATTTGTATAGAGATTGGAAAATGAAAAGGAATACACTTATTCCTATGAAATTCATTCTCATGTGTTGAGTATATAACTAGTACTCAGGACACAAGGTCATCCTTTTTTACAGACATGGAGTTATTCTATTGCCTCCTATTTGCATTGCTCTCAAGCAGATCCACTTCAATTAGGGATTATACTGGAGAGTTTCTCTGCCTTCTTCTTCATGGTATATGTTGTCATTTATCCAGGTACCAGTCTCGAGCTTCCTCACTGAAAAGAAGGGAGGACATTAGAGGCCAGGGCAGTTTCTATGGCACCCTCTGTGAGTTTGCATCTCACCAGCCAGGAGTCCACAGGATTCTCCTTACTCCTAAGAAAACGTGGGAATGTAGATCTGGGATGAAAGGTAAGTGAGCAACTAAATTAAGGGCAGGTGGAGAGGTGCCGAGGTATGAGTAATGAGAAGGGTATACTTCTCCAGGTGGGAGATAAGTAGCACCCAGAAATTGTGTCAATAAGGCAAATTAAAATTGAATAACTGTGTGTGTCTGTGGTTTTGGTTCACTGATCCAATATTCTCTGGTTGTGGGCTAGTAGTGCAGTCCATTCCCAGAGTATAGCTAGGGTAGCAAAAGCTATACACACACACACACACACACACACACAGAGAGAGAGAGAGAGAGAGAGAGAGAGAGAGAGAGAGAGAGAGAGAGAGAGAGAGAGAGAGAGAGAGAGAGACTGTATTCTTAGATCAGTTTGATAAGTTTCATACCCAAGACTGATACAAGTTGTAGGTATCTATGTTAAATTTTCTTTCACAAACATCAGTATAGCATATGCAGTGTCTGGGATGTTTTATATTACACTAAATACTGGACATGTGTTTTTTACACTTATGCATTTATTTTGGAAAAATGTGATTTTTCAAAGCATAATTATGGAGCAACCTAAATACTATTCCTCACCAAAAGTAAGTACCATTTTCTCATTCTGTTTACTATTTTGTTTGTTTATTTGCTTTACTAGTATGAGAAATTGGTCCAGAAACCCAAGAAAATAACCACACAATCCACACAATTTTATTCAGTCTATAAGCCTTGATAAGAATTTATTTTAATGCAAATGGATCCCATAGCTCCTTCTGAGTGGTCAGAGTTTGACTTTATATTGATTCATGCCTACTTTCCTTACAATGGCCCATATGATAAGCAGAATACAATTGTGAGTATATAGTGTAACTTTGCAAACATATCTGTATTTCAAGAAATGCTGCTCTTGGAATTTCAATTGAGTGGCTTCTTTATAGATATTTTAATCAAACTTTGGTTTACATTACCCATACATACACCAAACACATGACAAACTTTCTAGTCATTATAGAGCTTGTAATCAAAAAGTAATAAGACAGTCAAATAAGATGAAATAGGTATAAAAGAAAAGGACTTCATGAATTTTGCAGGCAAATGTATGGGACAAGAAAATATCATCCTGAGTGAGGTAACACAGACCCAAAAGGACTTGGATGGTATGTACTTACTGATAAGTATATATTAGTCCAAAGGTTCAAAATACCCATAATACAACTCTCAGACCACAGGAAGTGGGTGTATAGGTGGAGGTGTACCCTCTCAGAATTGCAAGAGGATGGTGGGGGGGGGGAAACTCGGGGAAGGGGGACAAGGAAGAGGGTAACTTTTGAAATGTAAATAAATAAAATAATAAAAAAAGAAAAAGAAATAAAGAATACACACTGATATGTGGTATAATTCTATACATAGAACTCTCTACAGGGCAGTAAACCCACAATAGAGAGTATATCATTCTTAGTGAAGTGAAAAAATACAAAGGAATAAGACAGTAGCCTTCCTAAATACAATTTTAAACACACTGAAAGTATTGCATGTAAAACACACATACACACACACTCACACACACACAAGAGTAAATAAAAGGAAGGAAATGAAAGAAGTCTATAATGAAAACTTTATCAATACAGAAGAAGAGGAAGACAGTTGATTTTTGGCAAATCTGTGCTCTTCTTTCTTTCTTTCTTTCTTTCTTTCTTTCTTTCTTTCTTTCTTTCTTTCTTTCTTGCTTGCTTTCTTGCTTTCTTGCTTTCTTGCTTTCTTTCTTTCTTTCTTCCTTTCTTTCTTTCTTGCTTTCTTGCTTTCTTTTGTAAATTTCGAGATCATCATACAAGTGCTTCGTTTCTCCCTTCAATTTCTTCCAAACCCTCCCATATACCCCAAATTGCTGTCTTTCTAACTCATGTCCTACTTTGTTTTAAAATTAACTGCTGCTATATGTATACACTCAAAGATTGCTTGCTTATTTAGTATAATCTTAGTTGTGCACGGTTTCAGGACTGATCATTTGCTACTGATAATAAATTGTGTAATCCTAGGGAAAGACTATTTTACCCACATTAAGCAATTCTTTTTTGCCTGTAAGATGTGTTTATAGGACTAAGGTCTAGGCTATGTATTAAAAATAAATAAATCTTGGAAGATAGACATCTCATTAAACTTAACCTATATATTAATTCAATCCCATTGTTAATTTCAATGCAATTTTCACAGACTTGAGATAATACAAAAGACCATATGGAAGAAAAGTAAACCTAGAATAAACAAGCAGTCTAGAGTAAATATGATATATTGAGAAGTATCGACATAAATAATTACACTTCAGAACCAAAGTAAAAATAGCAGCATAGTCTAGCATATAACCAGACTCTGATTAATGTAATGAAGGAGAAGGTCCAGAGGCAGATGTTAGTCCATGAAAATATATATATTTGTCTCACAATATTTTACCTGAACTCTAAATAAGCCTTCTTCTCCACAACTTTTGGATCTTTCTCAAAAATTGATCATATAGTAGGTAACAAAGACAGCTCCAACAGATTCAAGAAAATTTAAATAACACCTCCTACCTTATCAGCCCTCCATAAACTAAAGGTGGACTTCAAGAACAACAGAAATACCAGAAAGCCTACTCTCTCGTGGAAATTCCCAAATATGACAGAGCCAATCCCTAACACTATTAATGAAACTCTGCTATGCTTGCACACTAGGATATGTGTCTCCTGAAGGCATTCAGCAACTGATGGAGGAAGATTCAAAGATTCACTGCCAAATATCAGACAGAGTCCTGGGTGTCTTGTGGAAGAGTGTGATAGAAGTGAGCAAGATGGAGGGGTCAAAGACATCATAAGGAAGCCCAATTGTTCTGGAACCATAAAGGCTCACAGAGCCTGGTCCACTAAGCAGGGAACATGCAAGAGCTGGAGCTAGACCTCCTATGTATTTGTAGTAAATGTATAGCCTAGTGTCCTATGATTCACCAAACAAGTGAATGGCGCTGTCTCATTCCCTGGAAACGAATCTACTCCTCCTCCACCCCCCACCCCCACACGCAGCCTCCACTTGGATTGCCTGATTGGGCTTCAATGGGAGAAGATGTGCCTAGTCCTACTGGGAATAGATGAGCCAGAGTAGGGTGGTACCCAAGGGGTCTCTTCTCTGATGAGAGGAGGAGGGAGCAATGGGGAAATGGATATGAGGGGATGAGACTGGAAGGAGAGTGGGGGCTATGATCAGGAAGTAAAGTGAACTTTTTAAAAAGAGCAGCATCACACATCCCTCTTCTCTCCTAGCCTTTCACAGACACACACTCGTCCAGATGCATCCATTCACTCCATCCGCTCCAGGGAGTTGCAAGGTTCCTCCCAACATGGCTTAGCTGGACCATCAACATCACCTTACCCCCTTTCACCACCAGGCAAGTCTTCTCAATTCTGCCTTATCCTGATTTTATATGGGGAGGGTCTTGACTAGAAGTTGCCAGGGATGTGTGGAACTTGATGAGGGTGCCCAGGATTTCCATACATAATACCTTTTACTAAGTAGATAGCAGGAATGTGAAAAGTGCCTCCTTCTGGCCCTCTCACCTTGAAAACTGGCCATATATTACTGCAAAAAAAGTCAATCTCCCCAATGGAGAAGCTATGCCCAAAGTCCCCACCAAAGGATTGAAGTCCTTGAAGTGTGAGTGGACTAGGTCCTGTGGGATGCAACCAGTCATCTGCCCCACAGTAGTTCTCAAGTAAATAAAGAACAAATGAAACAAGCACAAAAACATGAAAACAAGCCTACAGTGGTCCAGGAAAGAAACCAAGAGGAAGCCTCTTTCACTACCCTTTCTTTTCACATCCCTCAAGCTTTTCACACAGAACCAATGAAATGTGCTCCAGGAGTGTTTGCCATCCCACAGCCTTGGTCAAACTGGGTACACCTGGAAGGAGAGCAGGGGATAGGGGGTGCTGAAAGAAAACGGTCTAGAAAGAGAAATAATGAAGCCCAGACAATGTTGTGATCAAGGCCCAATGTTTAATGGATAACTCTGAATTTAAAGGGGAGAAACCCATCCTCCAATATGCCTGAATCTGGTCAGGAAAACAGGCTCAGCTGCTCAGTGGGTAGAGCTGAGCTAAGTAGATTAGCTCTACCTTGCAGGAAGCTGCAGATCTGGAAGAACAATAGATTCACCTGGGTCTGAAGGCTCCACCCTAACTTGGCTACTGTGACAAACAAGGTCTGAATTATCCTGCTCAAGGCTGGAGGAAGGGCACAATTCCTCCCTATTTATTTATTAAAGATTAGCTTGACTGGGGCACTGGATTGACTTATCCTCCATGGTCCTGCCTGGGAATTATGGTGGTTGGTTGCTGCATCTGGCTTACGACTGTGTCTATACTCTCTCTTACCCATCCCAGAGGACGCTAGCAGATGGCTTGTGTTATTTAAACAAACACAGCCATATTAGTGCTTATTAATAAACAAATAAGGCCTTTCAGTGCATGCCTCTGTCTTAGGTCGATAAGAGTCATAGGCATCAGTTGCCTGTTTTTGACTGCTGGGTGCAATTTGAGCATCCAGAGGACTGCAAGCAAGGCACACACATGAACTGGATGGGAAGGGCATGTACCACAATGGAGCAATCAACCACGCTTCCAGGCTTGGGGAAGAAGTTTTAATGGAACACAAGAACTGAGTGAACCACATGAGGACAACAGAACACCTAATGTCCACAGGGACCCCATGAACCACACCAAGATGTGTAGAGGATCACTGTCTTTGGGCTGAATAGCCATACCCCAGCCTTCTACACATTGTTAACATTGACAGGGAGGAGAGGCAGGGGCCTGCTGACAGAACGAGGAGTGTGGCCACCACTTGCAATGAATGACTATTCCCCATGAGTGTCCATTTCTCAAATGGCATGGTGTAGGTCCCAGCCAGAAGAGAGTACAAGAACACCACATCAGTCCACAGAAACGGAGAGTGGCAGATGCTATAGGGAACAACAAGCTGGATCTTCTGTGGACAAAATGAGCAAGCTGGGACTCAAAAGTGAACAATTCAAGCAACCAAACCAAGAACAACAGAAAAAGCAGGACAAAGAGCCTCCTCCCCCCACCAAAAAAAGAGCAAAAAATTTTTGAGAACTGCACTTCTCCACGCAGCAAATGATGGAGGCTCAGAAACAAAAAGGCATCAAATAACAACAACAACAAAAACTTGCTGGTTTAACCCCAGACAGCAATGCCATGAAAAGGGCAAAGTAGTGCACTTAGGATTTACATGGCAGACAAACAGAGACACACAAATCGAGGACCTGTAGAAAAATGATTTTGACCTTATATAATTATAACAAAATATTTTGTAAATAATATAAAATCAAATTTCAGAGAGACAGGGACAAATAATAATAACAAAATATCCAAAACAAAAAGCTAAAAGCTGCTCAAGCCATATTTAGAAAATGCTGATATTAGTAGTAGGAGAAGCAATATATATCATTTAAAGAACATTCACTATTCTTTGCAGCCATGCAGACTGTCACTCTTTATACATCAACAGTGACCTCTGAAAGCTAAATTTAAAAACTAATCTGGGTGATGACGATGGTGGACGCCTGTAATCCCAGCACTCTGGGAGGCAGAGGCAGGCGAATTTCTGAGTTCAAGACCAGCCTGGTCTACAGAGTGAGTTCCAGGACAGCCAGGGCTATACAGAGAAATCTTGTCTCGAAAAAACCAAATCCAAAAAAGCAAAAAAACAAAAACAAAAATGAACCAAAAACTAATCTGGAATGTCTCCAACTTGCTAGCAAGGCACTAACAACCCCCTGAAAATTAGATTACTGATAGAATAGGTTGTTTTTAAAAGGTTTATTGATTTTGTGTATGTGAGATTCATTCAAACTAACAGCAGAGGGCAACAGATCCCATTACAGTCTCACTATGTTGCTCAGGCAGGTCTCTAAACTCCTGGGCTTAATACCTCTGCATATTCCAAGGAGCTAGGACTGCAGGTGCCCACCATCTGCCTGGCTCAAAACAGCCCTTTGAATATCCTGCTTTGTAATCTGTAGTAGCCTAAATAACTCTTGTCTCTTTTTTGTTTAAACTTAAAATCGTTTTTGTTGTACATGATTACGATAATTTAACCTAATAGAGACTACTGACATCCTTGGTTTGAAGCGCAGTATCCTTTTTCAGTAGAGTATTCAAATATCAAGGTGTCTGCTGTTATGTTTTGGCAGTCTGAGATCAAGGCCAATTCTTTCCCCATGCTAAGCAAGTATCTCTTTAAATGGATTATTAGTAATGGTGAAATAACCAGTGTCTAGAGCATACTGCATAAAAGGTAACCATTCTAAGCATCTTCCAAAATGTAATACTTATAATACTGAAATCACATACCTTCTATTGTTTTATTATAAACTCCCATTTTACAAATAAGGAAAAGGTTGCATAGAAATATTAAATAATTTTCTTTAGTTCACATAACCAGAAAACAAAGGAGCTGAAATTCATACCTAAACTATTTGTCCCTAGAACTTGGGCTTTTAACTATTAAGCCATACTCCTAATTTCTAGATATAGGTCCTTGACTCAAGTATCACAGTGTCTTTCTGGAAGCTTTAGGAGAGAGTCAGTGACCTCTCTCTGTTATTACTATCTCAGTTCTTTAGTGGGGGGCTAATATCCTTTTAGTTCCTCGAGATATCCCAGAGAATTCATGTTGCCTATGATTTTACCCTGAGCCATCATTGACCTTTGACCTAAACAGAACCTTCAGCTTCTTCACACTCAGGATAGATGTCTTTATTCCTGCTAGAATTCATTTTGTTATCAACACAGTTGCATGTCTATCTGGGACACTTGCCCAACAGTAGATTAGGAGCAATCAGTTGTTCATCAAGAGGTGATCATTGGCTCATGAAGCACTATTTTGTCCACCCAGTTTTTAGAAAAGTTGAGATATACTGAAAGATCATTGGATGAATTAATGCAAGGGTTTCAGGAAGAGAGGGAGAGGAAGCAGGTAACACCCAAGAGTAGGATGCTGGCCTGACCTCTGTAAAGGAGAGAAGGCAAGAAAAAGAACCAGTTTTTAACATAGGGTACGACAGACTTAGTCAATCAGTGCCGGGTGTCCAGTCAAAGGCATGGGTGAAGGGAGTTTCCTGTCTCATATAAATAGGCCTGTGCTGCTCCATCTGGCACTGATGAGAAGAAGAGTCCACAAGTGCAGCCTCCTTGTGAGGTTAGGGAGGAGGAGATGCAGAAGCCTGGCTGCCCAGATTGACAATCAGATCTGCTGCCCAGATTGGATATCAGAGGCACGATTTGTGTTTTTGTTGGTTTGTGGGAGTTGTTTTCCTTTTCTTGTTTTGTTTTAATTTTTAAGGACAGGGCCTCATTGTATATCCCTGGCCAGTCTGGGACTCACTATATGTGGCAGGCTAGTCTTCAGTTCGAGATCTGCCTGTGTCTTCTGGGATTAAAGGCTTGTGCCACTATGCCAGCTCAGAGACCTGTTTTTATGGCCACTACATTGAGGCATCAGAGGTGAACAGGACATGTAAAGTTTAAACTTTCCAATGTGGCTGTATCTTCTATTTTTAACCACCAAGGATGGAAATTCCTTTCCCATTACCAATACCCAAGCCCATTTGCAAGTTATTGATTCCTTGATCAGTCTTTTTCCACTTTCTTTTTTCTGCCCCAATCCTGACAGTTGATCTTGCATGTTTTCATACCCCAGGTGTGTCCCTCCCTGCCATGTTGAACTCTACTGCAAAAATTCAGTAACTCCTGCACTCAAGAGCTGGAAATAAGCAGAAGTGGTGGTAAGGTCAGGTTAGGGTGATAGAGAAGCTGCTTTCATGCTGATGGCCATTTTCAGCTTTCTGAGGAAATATCATACTTGAGTTTTTAATGATTTAATTTTATCTGCTAGCCAAGTTGACTCCTCTTTCCTTTACTTTTGGTGGAAAGATACACATGTAAAATGATGGTGATGATGATGTAGTTCTGACTGTCCTGAAACAGTGCTCAGTGATAACAGTTGTTCTGTTCTGCATAGAGAGTTCAGTCCTTTCTTGAAAGAATGGAAGAAAGAACAAAAGAGAAGGAGAGAAAGAGAGAGAGAAAGAGAGAGACAGAGAGAAAAAAAACAGAGACAAGACAGAGAGTGAGAAACAGAGGGAGGGAGGAAGGGAAGAAAAGAAGGAAGGAAGGAAGAAAGAAAGGAAAGAAAGAAGGAAAGAAAGAAAGAAAGAAAGAAGGAAAGAAAGAAAGAAAGAAAGAAAGAAAGAAAGAAAGAAAGAAAGAAAGAAAGAAAGAAAGAAAGAAAGAAAGAAAGAAAGAAAGGACCAAAAATAGAAGCATAAATATAATTGAATTGGAACAAGCCTGCACGTGCGTGTGCGTGCGCATGCGCGCGCTCACACACACACACACACACACACACACACACACACACACACACAGGAACATGGGAAAGCAGTGCATGGGATATGGCTTATGCTGGTGAGTGCCATACCCCTCATCCCAGAGGGTCAATGCAGGATGAGGAACAGAAGGGTGAGGTTTGGCTCCAGTCCCACCCAACTTCTGTTCCCAGCTTCCTGTTGCCCTGTGCCTTCCGGATCCTGTCCCACCTCTGCCTTGGTGCCTAAGAGTTCTAGGCACCAACTTTTTCTTTTGTCTGTTTTTGGTCTTAAGTGGTCTGAGGCACTTTCCAGGGACAGGCTCTGTTGCTCCTGTCTTCCCCAGCCCTCCTTCACCTGTGTAATGTGTGCCAGGCTGCTGGACTCCCTGTTCAGAGTCAGGGTTGCCATGTACTTCTGATCTCCCGCTGACCCATGTTCATGTGGTCTCACCAGCCTGCTCCTGGTCTTCTGACACCACGCAGACATTGCACCTCACTGCCCTGTGTCCGAGGCCCTCTGCAGCCCTGCCCACCAGTGAGCCCTGCTGTACCCACTTGAGCTGTTCTGCTCCGTGGCCAATAGGCCCTGTGTGTCTTCTCTGGACTATGACAGGTTACTTCCGGTTTTGACATGTGGCCTTCTCTGTTCCTCCCCCAATATCCGTAGCCTGTTCTGCCTCTCCCCTCCGGTGGTAGAAGGGAATCATCATTCCAGCAGGTGGCCATCGTTGGTCATTTCTCTTTCCTCATTCATCTGTCACACTCAGGGTCTGGTGTGTATGATGTTCTTGCTTTCCTGATGCCACAGAGAAGAGTTGGCAGTGTTCACGGCAGGCAGATGCGCAGAAGAGTGTCTGCCTACACACAGGGACAGGTGCCCCACTTCAGGGGTGGTTGTTTTCACTCCCATCTCCATCTGCCCGTGCCCCATCCTTCTGTCACAGCTGCACCATTCATCAGGCTGAGCATCCCTGGTCATTGTCACAGCTGTCTCTGTCTTCCCCTTCTGGAGGTGGAGAGCTCTGGCGCAGGCCCACTGGACGCAGCATTTTCTGTCCACAGATGTGATCAGGGAAGGGAATGTGCTTTGACCCTGTCACCATGCCCTGTGTGTGTCCTGAGCCCTGCCTCCTGGGGACTACATGAAGGTGAAGGGGGAAAAATCTCCCCTCCTTACCTGTGCCCTCAAAACAGGTCGCTGGCTCATGTTCCCAGGTCGCCTTAGTCATCTCACCTCATCACATTACAATGGACAGGGCTCTCCAACATGTGCAGATCAGAGTTGAGCGCCTGCCCTGTACCCCCATGTACACGGTGCAGTTTGCCATTCTGGAACCGCAATCTAAGATCAGACTTGGCACTGCACTGAATTTAAGAATATTAGGCTAGAGGGGTGGCTCAATGGTTAAGAGCACTGACAGCTCTTCCAGAGGTCCTGAGTTCAATTTCCCAGAAAGGACATGGTGGCTCACAATCATCTGTAATGATATCTGATGCCCTCTTCTGGTAGGTCTGAAGATAGCTACAGTGTAATAGTATAAATATGAATGAATAACCCTTAAAAAATTAGTCAGTGAAGGTAAAGAAACTAACTTTATTGTTCATTCAGTATCTGTGAATGTACAGGGAAGGAGCCCATCACCAATTTCCTGCAACAAGGCATAGTATGGAAAGTGTGGACCTACTGAAAACTCACTACCTGGGGCCAAGCAGTAGGGACTCCAAAGTTGTTTTGACAAAGCAAGTGGGTGGACTGAGGTCCCTGGGTCCACCTGGCAGGTCTTCCTGAGTCAGGTGGCTTGGAATGCAGCACAAACTAGATCATAAACTCTGTCTCAGGCTAAATACCAGCAGGAGACCAACACTCAACATAGAGGAAAGCTGAAAAGAACTTTGAAGAGGGAGTGCAAGAGAGGTGATGAGGTAAATGGGTGGGGTCCATACAGTCTGCCCAGTGTATGATAACCCCACTGCACATCTGTACATTCTAGTGGTCCCAGCCGATCTTTCTGGCTCTCTATCCCCATCCCCAACTCCCGACCCATTTACCTGCCTTCAACACAAGGGTTTGTCTCTTGTGTTGGACTTCTCTATTCTTGCATTTGATGATGTGACAGTGTGTGGTTCTCTCTAATTCTGAGCCGGGGTGGACTGTCATCATTCCTCCTCAACCAGTTCATTACTGAGGACAGTGTCTTTCTTGTGTCCTCCATCTCCTGATGATGGCTTACTGGAGCCTCCATGGACTGCATTTGTGGACCACCATTTCCCACTGCAGGGGTTCTTCAGTTTTAGCCAAGTAGGAGTGAGGTATTGCCAGGCAGGGCCAAAGGTGGGTTTCTCCTGTGGGAAATTCCACCACACACCCATCCTCCCATCAAGGCCCAGGTGTGTCCTCTCAGAGGGTGGTGGTGGATGGAGGGAGAGTAGAAAATCTTCAGACTCCCCTCTGCACCACCAGTGCATAGCCCATGTGTCTTGCTGTGCCTTCTCTCTTTATGTGATGGAGGGGTGTCTTGTCCCTTCTGGCCCAGAAATAACCAGGGCTTTGAGGATTGGCTTTTCCCACCCAAACTCATGTCTCATCAAGGGGGGGAGTGAGAGGAGTGGGAACCTGTAAGGCCTAGGCTCAGTGTCACTCTGGGTGGGACACTCAGATCTCCAGCTGTGTATAATCTTTCCACTGAACTCTGTCCCTCAGCCTTCTATGCTACAGTATTGTGAGGGAAAGGGCAGGGATACTTCACTGTTTTTTACCCCTCTCTGAGCAGAACCAGTGTACTCTGCAATGGTGCTTGCATTTTTATTTAAATCAGGTTAACGATTTGGGAGCTTTTCCTTTCCTTTTCTTATTCTCTGAGACAAATCGACCAGTTGCATGGTTGTTGTCTATGTTCCTTTCCATTACTAGCATTATTTGGGACTTCCTGCTATATTTATTCATGGTCAAACAGTTGTCCATTTTTTAAAACCAAAATTCATTTGACATGATAGTACGCATTGATGTTAAAGAGTAAATAGTAAAGATGGACTGATTTTTTTTTATGTCTGTTATGTTTATTTTTTCCCCCGATATATTTTTTATTTACATTTCAAATGATTTCCCCTTTTCTGGTCCCCCACTCCCCGAAAGTCACATAAGCCCCCTTCCCTCCCCCTGTTCTCCCACCCATCCCTTCCCAATTCCCTGTTCTGGTTTTGCCTTATACTGCTACACTGAGTCTTTCCAGAACCAGAGGCTGTTCTTCTTGTGCCTCATTTGATGATTTTTTTAATATTTAATGATAACTTATTGACAAATATAAAATGAGGTAGAACAGCAGACAGGACAGTCAACCAGTTGGTTGATTTTTCATTTTCTTTTGTTTCTGATTAAACTGTGAGGGTGTTGTGTAACCTTTCCCTCATAACAGAATCAATTAGATCAATGAATGTTAGACTAAAATGGTCTATTTCTTTTCACTCCATAGAACATGATGACCTCAAACCTGGAGATCCAAATAATGGTAATAAAGGCTTATGCCACCATGACTAGATTAATTATCTGGGACAAAAGGAGATGCTACAGGTTGTGGCTAAGTGATGTGACCATCAAAGGCTGGTGAGTGTGAACTATGAGATGACCTACTTGAATGTCAATGTGTGCTATACTTTGTTCTCTCCCTTTAGCCAGGAATGAGTCTCAGGCTATTAGCTTTTGTGTAATGTAAGCTTGCTTTGTTGGGCCCAAATTAATGGACATTTCTACTTGTTCATTTGCTTGACATGGCTTCCCTTTCTATCCACGAGGGTTCCCAGACTGCACTGGGGAGCAGAATGGAAGCTGGGATCAAAGTCTTTTTGATAAAGCACCAGGACAACATAACAGCCCACCTCGACTGACTGCCATCCTTCCCAGGCACATATCATCCCAGCAGAGTAAGACTGACTTCTTGTTGACCCACAGGTTGTACCCTAAATACTGTACCCATTTTACCTCTTCCACTGTACACTCAACAAAATAAGTAAGTGATTGAAGTTTCCAGTTATTTATTTGTTTGAGCTAGCTACATTCTCCCTCAGGACTTCCATGCAACTCCCACCTCCACCTCCATTTCCCTGTGTCTCAGGGGGATGTCTAAATATCTCTCAACTATTTGAGCATATCTGGTGCCCGCAGGGACTATGAGATGATTGTCAGTTGTCTTGGGACATGAAGAGCAGCCAGTGCTTTTAACTTCAGAGCCATGTCTCTGCAGTGGCAAGTTTTCTGCATGAAATTAATCATGGTTTCAGGGTGAATGTATTCAAAGTCTCTGTTCTTTGAGGTCATCGTATTGTGACACACATACCCTCCACATTGCTCCAATTCAGGATGGACCTACCTGGCAGTATCTACTTGAACAAAATAATACAATCATTCCTAGGTCTTTGGAAATAGTATGGAGTTAATAAAATACCCTAACAGAAAGGGGACTCTAGTCACTCTCAACCAATCTCCTGCCAGCTCAGCAACTTCAAGGTCAAATCTGAACAATATTTACAAGATTTGGTGTTTTTAATTAATGTTAAGTGTTTAGATAAATAAAGCTTGCACAAAAATTTAAGTATCTTAAAAATCTAGGAATGTCTATTGAGGTTTTAAACTATTTTTGTCACCAAATAAAGCTTTGGTATTAACTATACACACACACTCTGTAGGACCATTGAATTTGTAAAGCTTACCTATAGAATTTACCTGATGTTTAAAGGGTTGAATGTAGAATGTAGGACACCCTGAGAATATATATATATATATATATATATATATATATATATATATATATATATATATGAAAGTTTACCTAATATAGTGATGTCTGCACATAACCATATACCATATAAGTGGTTTGCCCTTTTCTTAACATTGATAGTCCAACTAGGGCAGAATGGCACACTATCTAGCTAGTTGGGCATGGTTTGATAGGCAGAGAAGGAACCCTTATATTTACAAAAATTTTGCTTTTTTTTTTTTTGTTTTTGAGGAGGGCTTTTCTTTTCTAATAATAGAAATGGTATCTTTTATACTATATTCTGATCAAAGTTTCCCATCTGAAGGCTCTGCCTATATCCTTCTTACCCATGCAAACATACCCCAGGCTTGCCATCCATTTGGTTTATATACCCAGTTCAGACTCCATTGCATAAAAACAAGATTCCCTTCTCCTATATTGTCAATTAGGCCTCATATCTGTGTTTGAGATTTCAGTTTTGTCTCCATTTTCACTTCTTAGAGCTGTGTTTAGACCTGTTGCAGCTCCTGGGGTTTTGAAGAAAATATTTAAAGTGGGCAAAACTGCTCTTCCCTCTTTGGTCTTGAAAAGGATCAGCCAGCCTTCAGATGCAGTGTGCTAGAAAATTGGGAATCGCACTGATATTTTCACCTGAGGCATGGCCCCTGGGAGAAAAGCAAACTGGTGTAGAGTTGAGTGGTATGTAAGGAGGAGTTGGAATGCACCTTTTGGTGGGAATACACACATTCTGTCTGCTGTTTCAGACCATTTTTTCCTGGCTTGTAGAGACTCAGGGCTGTCAATCCAGGGGAGCAGTATGTAAGAAGGGGAGAGATCCTGAACTGTCTCCATGAGGACAGAATAATCAGACAAGGAACTGAGAGGCGATAAGACAGTGAACAGGTTTTACAGGGAGGGCTCAGATCTCCTCTGCTCACCACCCAGAGTTAAACTGGGTTCTTGTGCTTTGAGAAAGGGAAATCAAGCATCTGTCAATTAATATGAGACAGACAGGGAGACAAAGAGACAGAGACAGAGACAAAAAGAGATATCAAGCGAGGGAGAACTAATACAAAGCAAGCAAACTGTCAGATATGGATAGCAGTATAGACCACCATGTCTCCTACACCTGCTGTCTCTTTTCAGCATGCACAAAGAGACAGGAGAATGCTTCTCCCCCAACCCAGTTTCCTACAGTGAACTCAGTCTACATAGGGAGATGACGTATCCCTAAAGACAGAGAGCTAACTAAATGGAGAAAGGTAGTTCGCAGCATTACTCATATGAGGAACAGCAAATAACATGTTGGGATTTGGAAATTTCTTAATCACTTTGTCTGTGGCCACTATTCTTTCTTTTAGCAGGCAAGGGTGGGTTCAGAATCTCTAGAATCTGCATCTATATCTCCAGCAAAATAGCTACTGTTGTTATAAGTCATTCTGGTACCTGAATTTCCAAGCTGTTATAGCATCCATTGCTACAGCTTTCCTTAATCTCTCCTCAGTAGTCTACTATGAAAAGTGGCTGAAATCATTTCAAATTTCCATGTGTCTTCTGAAGAGAATCTACTGGTTTAAATATATTTACTGTGCTTTAGGTATTCCAAAAATCCTCAAGGGACACAAAGGCAAATTTTCTTCTTAAATGAATCTTGGAGAACAGCAATAGTTCAGTGGACACCACTCCTATTGTCTCCTGTGCTCTCTCTCTCTCTCTCTCTCTCTCTCTCTCTCTCTCTCTCTCTCTCTCTCTCTCTCTCTCTCTCTCTCTCCTCTCTCTCTTTCTCTCCCTCCTCTCTCTCTGTCCCTCCCTCCCACCTCCTTCCTTCCTTCCTTCCTCCTCTCCTTCCCTCCTTCCCTCCTTCTCTCCTTCCCTCCTTCCCTCCTTCTCTCCTTCCCTCCATCCATGGTTCATGTTTTTTTCCAGGCAGACTTTTTCTGTATAGTACAGAAATTCACTCTGTAGACCTGGCTGGACTCAAACTCTTAGATTCCCCTCCCTCTGTATCCCAAGTTCTGTAATTTTGTTTTCCTATGTTTTAACTTGTTCTGTTTTGTTTGATTTTACTTTTTTTTCAGGCAGTGTTTTGTTCTTATTGTTTGATTGTCTGTTTTTGTTTTCTAAAACCCCTGGTTATCCTGGAACTTCTGGTGTATACCAGTCAGGCCTGGAAAAAAGATAACTGCCTACCTCTGCATTTTGAGTGCTGGGATTAAAATCTGTGTGCTTGGCTAGGATTCTCATCTTGTATGATTTATGGCTCTAGCTTTTGGCAGGGGTGGAATTGGTGGTGGTGGTGGTGGTGGTGGTGGTGGTGGTGGCGGCGGCGGCGGCGGCGGCGGCGGCGGTGGTGGTGGCGGTGGTGGCAGATATTGATGGATCTCTGTGAGTTTAAGAATAGCCTAGTACAGAGCAATCTCCAGAGCTGCCAGGCTACACAAAAACAAAATCTATCTACATACAGAACAAAACAAAGCAACATTGATTCTGGCTTCTATTTTATAGTGACATCTCCCCTCTAGCCCTATGGTCTGTAGAGTTTTGGTGATGAAAGCATGTTGTATTTTATTAAAGGATTTTTCTGCACTTTATATCTAAGTTTTGACTTCCTTCCCTTATTAGGTAGGCAATTAGAGCTATAAATTTCTGCAGTGCACATACCCTGGGATGCTGCTATAATAAACAGAATAAAGCAAGATATATACATTGTTAGGTGTTGGTATAGGCAAAGAGGTAGCTGGGTGCTAATTTTAAAGTCTCTCTCTCTCTCTCTCTGTGTGTGTGTGTGTGTGTGTGTGTGTGTGTGTGTTTGTGTGTGTGTGTATATTTTAAATGGTTACTGAGAAGGTATAAACTTTCATCTAGAAAGTGTCTGGTTAAGTATTTTTGCATCAATATTCCTAAGAGAAATTGGCCTGAAGTTCTCTTTCTTTGTTGGATCTTTGTGTGGTTTTGGTATCAGCGTAATTGTGGCTTCATAGAACAAGTTGGGTAGAGTTCCTTCTGTTTCTATTTTGTGGAATAGTTTGAAGAGTATTGGTGTTAGGTCTTCTATGAAGTTCTGATAGAACTCTGCACTGAAGCCATCTGGTCCTGTGCTTTTTTTGGTTGGGAGACTTTCTATAACCCTTTTTATTTCTTCAGGTGTTATGGGACTGTTTAGTTAATCTATTTGATCCTGGTTTAGTTTTGGTGTCGGATATCTGTCTAGAAAACTGTCCATTTCCTCCAGATTCTCCAGTTGTGTTGAGTATAGGCTTTTGTAGTAGGATCTAATGATTTTTTGAATTTCCTCAGTTTCTGTTGTTGTATCTCCCTTTTCATTTCTAAGTTTGTTAATCTGGATACTGTCTCTGTGCCCTTTAGTTAATCTGGCTAAGGGTTTATCTATCTTGTTGATTTTCTTAAAGAACCAGCTCCTGGTTTTGTTGATTCTTTGTATGGTTCTCTTTGTTTCTACTTGATTGATTTCGGCCCTGAGTTTGAGAGAAGAAGGTTTATGGGACATATGGGGAGGGGAGATCCGGGAAAGGGGAAATCATTTGGAATGTAAACAAAGAATATAGAAAATAAAAATATTTCAAAAAAAAAGAAACGCCCAAGATGCAAAAAAAAAAAAAAGAAAAGAAAGAAAAGAAAAGAAAAGAAAAGAAAAGAAAAGAAAAGAAAAGAAAAAAGAAATAAAAAAGAAAGTGTCTGGTTCATAGCTTGATATTAAAAACATGCCCCTCCATATATAAAGACACAGAAAGACAGACTGAAAAACAGGCACACACACACATACACACCGAAAGAGATTTAGAAGATAAATATAAATGCAATAAAATAAGGAATACAAAAACAAAATAACAAAAACCCTTCCTGGAGTTAAGACAGAAAAAAAACCAAAGTAGGTATGGTGGTGCACTCTATTTCCAACATTGTGGAGGCAGAGTCAGTAGGATCTCTAAATTCAAAGTATGCCTAGTTGAGGGAATCCTTTGCCAAGAAAATATATTTTAAATAATTAAAAAATAAGTAAGTAAGTAACTATGCATAAGAAAACATACAGCAACACATATACACACATACATACACAATATGTACATATATACATATACAAACATACATACATACATGTGTATACACGCATGCATACAAATATACATAAACAAATAACAAGAATTGAATGTCATGGAGCTGTCTTTGTTACCCCCAAAACCATCAAACCAGCACACCTTCATTACATGCCTGAACTATCACACATACAGACATACAAGTGTCTGTGCCGTCAATGCACACAGTCAGACATACACAGAGGCCCATGTGCACCTGTACATACACACACACACACATACACACACACACACACACACACAAATGAGTACATTTTGAAATTGAGTAGAAAATAAACTAACAGAAGTTGAAACTAAACCAAATTTCTGGGTAAACATTCTGCTACCATTCTGATTTATGTTACAAGATGGGTTACATCAACTGAGATGGCTTTGAAGTCACATGGTTGATTCCATCTTGGTAGGGTCATCAGAAAAGATGCCTGCCATTCACATGGTGTGTTCTATCTTGGTGATATCAATATACAATAAATTCAGAGAATGAAAATTAAAAAACAAACAAACACAAAACCTTCCTGGGATGAAAGAAACAAAGAAGGGAAGGAAGGAAGGAAGGAAGGAAGGAAGGAAGGAAGGAAGGAAGGAAGGAAGGAAGGAAGGAAGGAAGGAAGGGAGGGAGGGAGGGAGGGAGGGAGGGAGGGAGGGAGGGAGGGAGGGAGGGAGGGAGGGAGGGAGGAAGGAAGGAAGGAAGGAGGGAGGGAGGGAGGGAGGGAGGGAGGGAGGGAGGGAAGAGAGGAAAGAAGGTATCATTGTAATATATGTCAGCTCTCAGCTATGGAACGGCGGAGGCAGGACTTGAGAGGCCACTCTAGTATATTTTGATACCAAGTAGAGAGACTTTGTTTCTAATAAATAAATGTATGTAGAAAAATTATCCATCCATATATTCACACATGCATGTATGGTGGCTCAGAGTGTTAAGCTTCTAGCTCTTAAGGACTAGGTAAAATATTAAAGGTTAGATGGAATGTCAGCCCTAGGTAAAATGTTATGGCCTAGGTATAAGAAGACAAGGCCTAGATAATTTTTACCGGGCTAGCCTGACATTTTGTTCTGTTTCTAATAGTATAAAAAATTTTCCTATGTGTTGTTTCTTCACTTACTAGTAAACATTCTCATGCCTAAGTTGATTCTATATTCTGTTAGGTTCTTTGCCCTTGGAAACCCATCATGATAGAAGTCATTTGAACTGCTTTGTTGTATAGTTACCCACAATAAGCATGGACTTTAACAGATTACCTAGCAACAATTCCTGTACCTGTGTATAAGATCTTATAGTATGCATTTGCTTTTATAAGCTACTCCAGGGATGAACCCCAACATAAGAGAAATTCCTGCACTGATATAAAGAGCTTTCCTGAATAAGACATGTATGTTAGACCAGACATGTCCCTTCCCACAGTGGAATACCCCAACTAATGGGACGAGTTCCTAAGAATACAGTTTTCCTAAGAAATTCCTTAATCCCTAAATGCAGATTGGTGGAATAACTTGGAATAGATCTTTATAGATTGAAGGCATGAGAACACGCAAAGGATCTTAACTTGAAGTCAGAGTTCAAGTCTCAAACCTTATTTGTGGACTTATCTTTCTATGACCTCTGTATGTGTCATGCATTCAGAAACCAGATGAATGGGTCAGATATGCTGAAATTAAAGTTATGTATGGCTGTCAGTTGACTGTTTCCTGACCTGTGGGTAGTAGGTCTTGGAGGCTTAAAAAACAGGAACTTGACAGGCAGGACCTGAAACAGGGTATTCCTTAAGTTTCTTTAATCCATTTTATTGTTACAGAATTATGTTTGAGAAGACTCTTAGTCTCAGGGAACAAAAACCAGTGGAGAAAAACCACCCTTAATCTCTACCTTTTCTCCACGTCCCCAATGGCAGGAGAGATGGATTTCTTAGAATGAGAAAATGCTGTGCCCCCTTCCCCCACCCAGAATAAAACCAGCCTGGAAACAACTCCACAGGGCTAGGGAGGTAGTTTTTCAGACATGGCTGGTGTTGGCAGCCTGTGCCCTATGTGTCTCATGTTTTTTCTGCTCCTCTGCTTCTGCCTACCGGCCCTCTCCCTCACCTGACTCACCTCTACCACCTGAGCCATCTCACCTTGTGTTCTGGTTCGTGTGCCCTGTGGGAACCCATGACAGATGACAGGCACATAGGGATGGGTGAGGTTCAGAGAATGTTGGAAGGCATTGAGGGCTGTGTGGAAGGATCACTGAAGGTCAGTGAGATGCCTGTGGAAGTCGGGTTGGTGTGGCCTTAAGTAGGAATGGCAGTCAGTCTCAGTGCTACTGCCACAGCCCAGCTACCTCCATGCTATGTGGAGAAGAGGGAGCAAGAGACACACAGCAGTGAAGAGGGGGGTTTGTCTTTGTGGCTGGCAGTGAACAAGGGAGGTCACATCTGTGTATTGAGACATTTTGGGATGGAAACTTAACTCCTCCCTCTTTTCTTTTCCTTGGTTCCCACTGGTCCACACCGTCCATGCCCTGCCTCTTGCTCCAGGAGCCGCCCAGAGCTGCCTGTGATGTCTGCTGGACCCTAACAGAGGCTGTGACTTTGTGTGACAGCCTGCAACAGGTGTCTAAGCTGATTTGATTTCTGCCCAGTGCTCTAAATGTCAAAAAGAAGTAACTCAATGAAGTGCTGGTAACAGTGGGAGTAACTAGGACTCTCTTAAGATAGCCAAGTGCCTTGTCACCTAATTAGTGAGCCAAGTGAATGGATGAACAAGATTCCTACTGTCCCTGTCCACTATCCAGCGAAACCACACCCAAGTGAAAGGGCTTGGTGGAATACATGGGAAAAGAAGACCTTATTGAACTTGACTCTAGTCTGGCAAGGTGAAGAGATGGGAAAAGTATAGAATAACACTTCATACAACTTCATGGTTAATGATCTAATTTTATTTGCTTCCTAGCTATTGTGCTTTTTCCTCTCTTTTTCGGTGGGACAACATAAATGTAAAATGATTATGATGATGATGATGATGAAGATGATGATGATGATGATGATTTTAATGACGATGCAGTTCTGGCTCAACTATACTCAGAGATCACAGACTGTTTCATGTAGCCAGTTCAAGGTTAAGTTGGGTTATATAGAGCAAATTATGCAAAATAAAGAAAGAGAGAGAGAAAGACAGAAAGAGAGAGAGAGAAAGAGAGAAAGAGAAAAAGAAAGACAACAGATATACAGAAACATAAATATAAATAACTTGGAAAAAACCAAGAGACACACACACATACAAACACACACACATACACACACACATACACACACACACACACACACGTAGACACACACACACACACACACACACGTAGACACACACACACACACACAAGAACAAGCAAAAGATGTACTTGTGATTTGTCTTATGAGGGGCATGACAAGCACTGGCCTAGAGTGTCTCAAAAGCCCTAGGTTCCATCCTGTCAGTTCTCTATAAACTTGGGTGTGTTGCCCATGACTGTAATCCCAACACTTAGCAGCAGGAAGAGAAGGATCAGACCATCTCCCAATAGATCAGATCTACTCCTGGTCAAAAAGAGTCCCTCTAAAAATTAAAATAATTATTTTCTGACCAAAGTGAAAGCGTTTATAACAAATCACTGTGAAAACATATTCCTGGACATAAAACACAAATGGGATTTTGAAGCATTTCACCATACTTTTAATGTGCTCTAATTCTGTATTTAATCTTCCAAAACAGGGCAGGTAGAGAGTGGGCAGCTGTGGTGGCAGCTAGGAACAGAAACAAACAAACAAACAAACAAAAAAACAAACCCCAAGAGGTTAAGTGTTTTTAATATGATACCTAAATGACATAAAACAGACCTGACTTCTCTGCCTCCCTCCCCTGATAATGTGTTTGGAGGCTACCTTTCCCTAATCGTTCCTGTTCCTTGCTCCACTCATTGATTCTTTAGTCATGTAGTTTCACTGAAGCCTCCCTCTTCAAGAGTGATCTTGCCTGTTTTCAAAGCTCCCTGGCATACAGTCCTTAGGGGGAGGGGGTGTGTGCTGAGAGAGTGCATGCTGTGTTCCTGTTCCCTAAGTTCACACTCCTACTTCCTATGCTTGATTGCTTAAGTGCCCTCTTGTGGTGACTTGTCATAACCAGGCACTGTGTATTTCCTTGTCAGGTATTGCAGCTTTCTCCATGGTCCTTGTCACCTGTACCAGATGACATGGTGGAGCATGGCTGAGGAGACCACCTACTTAGTGCTGGTGTTTCCTGGTGTCAGGTGACAAGCTTTGTCTTGTTTGTTTGTTTTTCTTTTTGTTTTATTTTCCTTCTTTTTCCTACTTCTGTCTTAGTTTGGGTTTTACTGCAGTGAACAGACACCATGACCAAGGCAACTCTTATGAAGGACAATATTTAATTGGGGCTAGTTTACAGGCTCAGAGCATCAGTCCAGTATCATCAGGGCAGGGACACGGCAGCATCCAGGCAGTAACTGTACAGGAGGAGCTGAGAGTTCCACATCTACAACGAAAGGCTGCTAGCAGAACACTGGCTTCCTTGCAGCTAGATGGAGGTATTTAAGCCCATCCACACAGTGCCACACCTACTCCAACAGTGCCACACCTACTCCGACAAGGCCATACCTTCTAGTAGTGCCATTCCATGGGCCGAACCTATACAAACCATAACAACAAGGCTCCACTTGCATACATATACACATAAAGGTGACTGTTCTCACACTAGTTCACAAAGACAGACAGACAAACAGGTACATACACACACACACACACACACACACACACACACACACACACACACGAATATGTTTTGAAATTAAATTAAATACACAATAAACTAACAAGAAATTAAAAACAAACTTTTGGGGGGGTGAACATTCTGCTGCCATTCTGGTTTATGATACATGGTGATGGACATCACCCATGAAGTCACATGGTTGCTTTTCTCTTCTGGTGTCACCAGTAAAGATAACTGTCATTCTCATCATGGCTTCCATCTTTGTGAGGTCAATGTAAAATAGATTCACAGAATGAAAAATTAAAAAAATAAAAAATTCAATACATAGGTTGGAGAAAGAAAGAAGAAAGAAAGAAAAGAAGAAAAGAAAGAAAAGAAAAGAAAGAAAGAAAGAAAGGAAGAAAGAAAGAAAGAAAGGAAGGAAGTTAGGAAGGAAGACAGACAGAAAGACAGAAAGACAGAAAGAAAGAGAATGTGGGAGGGAGAGAGATAGAGGGAGAGCAAGGAAGGGAGGGAGGCAGGAAAAGGAAGGAAACATGGTAATCCATGCCTTTGAATGAATTGTGGGGTGGTGGGGAGAAGAGGTAGAGGCAGGACATGATAGGCTTGTCTAGTATGTAGAGATAAGTTAATGAATTAATAAGTTAATGAATATAGAAAAAGATACCCATACATACATATATACATACATACATATATACATAGATGGTGGCTCAGATTTCAAACCTGCTGGCTCTTAAGGATTATGTAAAATATTAAGGCCTAGATGGAATGTTAAGGCCTAGGTAAAATGCTAAGGCCCTGATAACATTAGTTAAGAACTATGAAACTTACCTTCCTAGCATGTGAATTTGTGCTTTTTCAAATATTATAAGGAGAGCTTCTCTTATGTTGTTTCTGCTGTGACTAGGAAACATTCTCATGCCCAAGCTGATTCCATATGCTGTTAGGCTCTGTACCCTTGGAAAGAAATCATGACAGAAGTCAGCTGAACTGCCTTGTTGTATAGTTACCCACCATGAGCTTGAACCAACACTGACCACACAGAACCATATTGTGCACCTGTGTGCAAGCAGTTAACAGTATATATTTGTTTTCATATGCTGTCCTGGGGGTTGAACTCAACATAAGAGATATATTTACACCAATATAAAAAAACCATTTGGAATAAAACTTCCATTTTGAGGAGGTTTGAGTAAAGTGTATGTTCACAGTACAGGATGTCTGTCTGTCTCTCTGACTACTTCTGTCTGTTAAGGATATACAGAGAAACTCCATCTCAAATGAACCAAATCTAACTTATTCTGCCTGGAAAAAAGAAGTTCAAGAACAATTAACTACATTTACCTTTTAAAATATACTTTAATTAAAAAAATAAAAATTAAAATCTTTTATTAATTTGACATTAAAAATAGAGAAAAGCAGTAGGAAATAATGGCTGATGATGTTATGAGATTGCTGGCTGGTTTTAGGTGCCTCCTCAAAATACTGCACATGGAAACTGGGTTTGATTAAGTTCTGGTCCTCTAGAGGCTAGCAAAAGGAGAAACAGAAATGACCTGGGAAAGCAGGTCACATGGCTGCTTCCATCTCAATGATGCAACCAAGTGGGCAACCAAGTGATAGAACAGGAATTAGAAACAAATCAACATGAAAACACAAAACTTTCCAGAAGTTAAAGAAAAAAAGGGAAAGTTGTTCATGGAAATGCAAAGATTTAATATCATTCCCTGGGAGGCAGAGCAAGACAAAATGACTTCAGGACAGTGAGTTCTAAACACAAAGGAACACTCTGATTCAAATATGCCCTGTCCTAACCCCTCAAAATTGTCCATGGTACTGTTTCACATTTACATCTGAGGAGCCTCCTAGTGAAAAGGACAGCTCAGAGCCCTAGGAAAATTTCACAGGCTCCCCATGCTTCCTGGAAGAGAAGGTCAGAGAGCAGGTAGGCCTGAAGGAAGAGGCTAATTAAGTACCTACTACCTCCTCCCCTAAAGACAAATCAGTTTAAAGGGCACAGTGTTCCACCAATCATATTGTGCCCAGTTGCTGACACTCTATTCCACCCCTGGAAAAAGTATAAAAACTCAGTGAACCTGCTGCCCTGGGTCACTGCCTTTCCTTCAGGTTCAGGATGAAGACCCCAGCCATCTAGAACAATAAATTCCTCTTACTTTTTCATCATCCCTAGCTCTGTGTTTTTCACTGAAGACATCAGCTAAAGCTCCTCAGAATCTTGCACTAGTTATGTGTAACAAAATCCACACAGTTACATGGTAGAAAATTTTAATCCCAACCTGGGTTTCTTACCTTGCTTTGATTATTTAGTTATTGGATAAAAACACACAACTTTTCTTATTTATAAGTCTTAAACTGCACAAGATGTGCTGGGCAGGTATATACCTTCTATGTTATTAGAATTTACTTTTTTTATCAGTAACCTTGAGTGATTGCATTTGGGCTGTTTAACTTTAATTGGCCTGTGAAGATTATAGCTTTTGGAGGCTAAAGACATACCTCAGCATTTAAGAGGCCTGTGTGCTACTCTTTCAGATGTCTTAAGTTCAATTCCCAGGACCCATATGGTGGGTCCTATCAGGTTCTGGTGTCCTCTTCTAGCATGCAGGAATATATGTAGATAGAGAATGCATATATATTGAAAAAAGTAAATATATAAATAAGAAAAAAATAAGATTCTAGCTTTTGTCTGGCTGTGGTGCTACCAAAGGCAGGTGGATCTCTGTGAGTTTGAGGCTAACCTAGTCTACAATGCAAGGTTCAGGGCTGACAGGGCTAAACAAAGGAAAACGTTATCTGGAGACAAAATGAAACAAAACAAAACAATACTGGCTTTTATTTTCCTGCTCCCTTTAGTCCTATTTTCTCCAGATTTTTGATGATGAAAGCATGTTGGATTATATTACAGAGTTTTTTTATGTTTGCTTTTTACCTCTAATTGCTGCTACTTGCCCTCAAGTTGGTTTGTATTTGATTTCTTTAAATTTTTTCTCATTATTGACCTGTGTATTGATGACAATTATTTGTATTCTTTCTTTCCTTCCTTCCTTCCTTCTTCCTTCCTTCCTTCTTCCTTCCTTCTTCCTTCTTTCTTTCTTTCTTTATTTCTTTTTTTCTTTCTCTCTTTCTTTCTTTCATGTTTTCTTTCACCCTCCCTTCCTTTCTTCTCTTTTTTCTTTCTTTATAAAGGTAGCATTTGGAGCTTTAAATTGACTCACAGGACTGATTTTACTCTGTGACAGGAAATGTGTTATGTTGTGTTTCATTTTCATTCACTTACAGATCTCTCTCTCTCTCTCTCTCTCTCTCTCTCTCTCTCTCTCTCTCTCTCTCTCTCTCTCTCTCTCTCTTTCCCCACCCCTGAAGTTCAGAATGAAGGAATGTTAATGTTAATAAGTAAGATTCTCTTTTTCTTCTTCATCATGTTCTCCACCCCCGTGTGTGTGTGTGTGTGTGTGTGTGTGTGTGTGCTCAAATGTAAATACAGTATACTTGGTTTATATGTCACTTTTATGTGTTTGTTTTAGGGCTGATCATTTTCTCTTGGGTAACCAGTTGATGTGCTCTTTCCTTGTGAAGAAGATTCCCTTCCATTCCTTGCTGCCTGAGGTTCTTTGTGTTGTGTTGAAGGCTCCTGAGCTGTACCTGTTTCATGTTAGCAGTCTATTGATGCCATCCTTGTCCAGGTCTTGTTTAGTCAGCCACAGTGATGATACTTCGTGGGTGTAGCTTCTGAAATTCAAGGAGTAACAGTGCCACAGAAAATTCCCTGCTCCTCTTACTTTTACATTCCTTGGCCCCTCTTCTACAAAGTCTTCAAATCTTAAGTGCAGGAGTTATATTATAGATGTAGCAACTGGAACTGGGCTCCACAGCTTTACATTTTGATTAGTTGTGATTTTCTCTGTTGATCTTTGCTGCAAAGGTAAGTTTCTTTGACAATGGGACATTATCACAGAGTATCCTGCATCTGTATTGGGGATGGAGCAGAGGCGAGAAGGGAAGGAAGCCTGTGAGGATAGGTTAAAACAGCTTGTTTATTCACAGTAAAACAGTAGATGGCAAGAAGGGCTAGCATTCTAATGTCTACAAACACTGGAGCGTTCACGCATGTGTGCATGTGCACACACATTTCACTAACTTCCGGTCTGGCCATTATTGTAGCCTTGGTCACAGGTGTGCACGCATGCACACACACACACACACACACACACACACACACACACACGTGTTTCACTAACCTCCGGTCTGGCCCGTTTTTGTAGCCTTGGTCGATGGTGGATACACCAGGTAAAGTCCTCGACTTTTTCTTTTTTCTTCGGATCCTAGTGGGGCTCTTCATGATATGGCCCATTTCATTCGGCAGGGCAGCGAGCAGCTTGAGTAGGCTCTGGTCTCCTCTCTCAGCATTACAGCATCTCCATACGGCTCCAGAAAACAAGCAAGTTGCCATGGCGGCCACACCAGATTGTTATATGTAAGTACAATGCATCTGTTTTCAGACTCAGTAAAGATGGCTATGTGAGGTGGCCCCCGACAACCCTGTTCCTTACACAGAGATACCTGCACACCCATGTTCACTGCAATACTACCCACAATAGCGAAGTTCTTGAACCAGTTTATGTGTCGACAAAGAAAGACCAGGGACCTACATAAAGATGCAGGTTTCTGTTTTGGTTTGGTTTGGTTTGGTTTTTGTTGTCTTTTCCTGTTGAAATCATCCTTATTTTACAGAGAACTTAGGTCTAGAGAAAGGTCAGATACACCCAATATTCTGCACACACCTAATGGTACAACCAGTACCTTTCAAATGGAGAATATAACAGTTTTCAGAATCAATGGCTGGGGAAAGCACGTACCTAGGACCCCACTCTCTGTGTGAATTTGTATGAAGAAATATGTTTGGGCAAACTGAAGTGCTCTGGATTTGAGGCACTGCCTGATGCCCATAGTGCAGGCATCCAAGTCACTTCATAAAAATGGTCGTACACCAGGCTGAAAGCCACTGGTCCTCACTTCACTACCCATTTCTACCACTTGCTTAGGACTTTTCATGTGGCCTGCTTGCCTACAGAGCACCATGGATATCTGGCTTGCTTTCAAGTCCAATGTTGGATATGTGGGTTTCAGATGTGCACGAGATTGCCTTCAGCTGTGTATTTGACAGTTGTAAAACTACCACATGGCAATTTTAAGCAACCAAACATCTGGAAAATGGTTCCCATAATAGGAGAGACTCTTTATGTTGTTGTTGTATTGTTTTTTTCTTTTCTGTTCTTTACTTTCTTTCTTTCTTTCTTTCTTTCTTTTTTCTTTCTTTCTTTTTTTTTTTTTTTTTTGTTTTGTTTTGTTTTTCGAGACATGGTTTCTCTGTAAAGCCCTGGCTGTCCTGGAACCCACTCTGTAGACTAGGCTGGCCTCGAACTCAGAAATCTGCCTCCCAAGTTATGGGATTAAATGTATGTGGCACCTCTGCCTGGCAAGGAGAAACTCTTAAGCACAGTGACCATTTAGGTGATAGTCACAATGTTCATGGTGAATCCAAGTGAATTCTGGGAACAGAATTCTGAGCAATATAGTCAAGAAAAAGCTACTGAGTGCTTGTTTTGTGTGGTTCTAGAGAACTAGTGAAAGCAAGACAAACTAATGTATGCAGAGGAGGATGGGCATGACTGTGGTCTCCAAAGCAGTAGGAAGGTCTTCAATGAAGACCAGTGCATAAAGCACCCAGTACAAAGGCCACAATTGCCTAATTATTACCACTGTTTTGCATTGAACATTGTTCTCCCTATTTCCCTAACCTCAGCTGTGCAGTCACCTCTACCTACACTGCATTCTTTGTATCCTAGAACATGTTAATATGCTTCAGTCTCAGGACCTTTGTGCACAATGGTCTCTGGTGTCAGGTTATACAAGAGTTCTGTGTTCTTTTCCTTCACCCTCCTTACTCCCCAATCTGTGCTTCCTACTCCCCACTGAATAGCTAAACTTTCAGGAACTAGTTAGATATACAATCTCATTTTTCTTTGCTAGACCTTTCCCACACTTCTGCATTTTGTGCTTGTGCTTAGCTCAAGCATCAGAACCAGCCTTCAAGTCAGAAAACAGAAGGCCCATGTGCTAGCCTGGAATGCCCCAGCAGTGTGGATGCTTGGCTCCTATTTCACACCTTGCAGGAGCTAGTGTCTTTTCAGACATATCCCAGGAAGCAGGCCTGCTCTGTTGACAGTCTTCAGAGGTAAGGTGCCTGGGAAAAGTCACAGTCATAAGCAAGATAAAGCATGTGACCTCTTAAGGGCACTTGGACCTGTGGAGCAGAGGACTGCCAATGGTCCTGCCCATGTCCTTATAAGAGAGGATAAAACCATCCTAAGAGACATTTTCTTGGAGCAGTTGGAGATAGCCAAGGCGAAACATGCTAGAGGTAGAGAAGGAAGAGAAAATGTTAGTAGAAAACTCGCTGCTAAACATGGAGCCAGTTCTATATTTATTAACCCATAAGCCCAGGTTTTTACCTTTCTTCCTCTGTGAGCAGGCACTGCTAATAATGGGGATACTTAGAGTCTGGCTTTTTGGCTGGGCACTTAAGGCTTTGTAGAGCCTGTGTTTATCTATCTCGTTTTACTGCATCCTCCTTAAAGTATACAGTAGTAGTCCCCAAGGGCTGTGTGTTCCAATAACCTGGGGTTTGATTGTCTTATAACTTGTTAGTCCTAGACCATTCCTGAGAACAACTAAGTCATCATATTGGGGGTTCAATATTGCTCACTAGAGGTAAAAGATTCATATAAGCTCCAGTCACACTTGATATGTTTTCAAGCTTCTGTGTTCTTGTGACATTGCTGATGGACATTGATTTGGCTGTGTGCACGCAGTAGCTCTGCATCTGGTACAGGTCAGTCAAGCTTGTCTTGAAACTTCTCCATGCATTCAGCAGCCCTGGGCTCTCTCATTGTTCTGAGAGTAACATCTCTCCCAATGTAAGCTTTCAAGGTGATGACATCAGCCATTTTGATCCCATGCCAATTTGCAAATGACTGTCCCCTATTTCTTTTCACTTCTGAAGTGTGTATCAAAACAAATCCCATGGTATTTGTGTTAGTGATGGGGTTGAAGACTAGTCGTATAATCAAACTCAAAGTGTTTACCACTGAGAGAGGGGTTAAAGAGTAGAACGCATGGTTTTCAGGTGGTTACAGCCTAAAATCTAAACATAATTCAGGGATAGAACTATAATTTCTTAAGTTAGGAATGATGATAGAATTCTTTATCTACTTGACAAATATAATGGGCTGGAAGTTAATTGTAATTTAGATTATTGTTATTGTTTTGTCCAATTTACGTCTGGGAGAAGAGTTGTGTTTTTTAAGTTGAACAGAGAAGGTGAGAGGTAGGGCGTGGCTCTGATGCTTTGATCTGTGATCTGCTCTTGAACGCTAAAGGTCCTGATCCCCAATTGGAACAGTGAAGATAAAAGTAGTCAATGCCTGGGCAGAAGAGGCACAACTTTCAGGTTCCCATAGGCAGGCTAAGTGATGAAGGAGGAGGAAAGAGGATTTGCCATGCTTTGATGAGTGAGAGGTGGTGAGGTGAGAGGGAGTGAGAGAGGTATTGGGAGAGAGAGAGTCACCAGCCATGAGATCTTGGGTGGAGTGGACATTGGCCACTTTCCCAACTGAGCCTGAGTTAGCAGGTGGGAGATTAGAAACACAACTAAGTTGAGGGCAGTTTTAAGGGTGCTGAGCTAGGATTAAAGGGAACTGAGCAACTAGGTTAAGAGAGACTTAGAGGTGTTGACCTAGGACTAAGGTATCTGAGAAACTAAGCTGAGGGCACATTTAATGGTGTTGAGCTGGGAGTGAAGGTAAGGGCACGTCACTCTCAGTAGGCTTAGAAGTGCTCAACCACTGAGCTAATAAGGATATTAAAAATAACACAAGCTTTTGTGTGTGTGTGTGTGTGTGTGTGTGTGAGAGAGAGAGAGAGAGAGAGAGAGAGAGAGAGAGAGAGAGAGAGAGAGAGATATCTGTGGATCCAAGGGAACAGGACTAGGAGCTGGTAGTATGGTCCACCCAAAGCTTAAAGTGGGGTAATAGAAACTAAATGGTACAGTGATCACCACATTAGATGTGGAAAAAGCATTTGAGGAAGTCTAACCCCGCTCATATTAAAAAACGTAGAAAGACCAGGGATACAAGGTGCATACCCAAGCACAAAAAAGACACTATACAGTAAGTCAATAGTGAAGTTCAAATTAAATGAGGAGACACTTAAAGAAACTCCACTAAAATCAGAATCAAGACAAGCCTGACGACTCTCCCCCATTCTACCCCATATACTACTTGAAGTTCTGACTAGAACTAAAGGAGACCAAGGGGATACAAATTGGAAAGGAAGAAATCAAACATCATGATTTACAGATATGATGATATTACACAAAAGTGATCCTCAAAATTCTACCAGAGAACTCCTACAGCTGACAAACAGCTTCAGTAATGTGTCAGGATACAAAATTATTTTTTTTTAAAAAATCAGTATAATAATATATACTCAGCTGGATTATCATTTCATGAGGTTGGTGGGCCCTGAAGTTCATGGGTGAACTCTAATTCCCAAGATGATGTTAAAAAAAGTATAGGAAGAGCCTTTAAATCATTAGTACAGGTGACATCTTCCTGAACAGAATACCATTGCTTTTATTTCTTTAGGGGTTATGGGAGTGTTTAGATGGTCTGTCTGATCCTGATTAAACTTTGGTAGTTGGTATCAGTCTAGGATGTTGTCCATTTTATCCAGATTTTGAGTTGTGTTGAGTATAGGCTTTTGTAGTAGGATATAAAAATTTTTGAATTTCCACAGTTTCTATTGTTATTTCTCCCTTTTCATTTCTGATTTTGTTAATTTTGATACTGTCTCTGTGCCCTTTGGTTAGTCTGGCTATCTATCTCGTTGATTTTCTCAAAGAACCAGCTCCTGGTTTTGTTGATTCTTCATACAGTTCTTTTTGTTTTAACTTGGTTGATTTCACCCCTGAGTTTGATGATTTCCTGCCTTCTCCTCTTGGGTGTATTAGCTTATTTCTGTGCTTTCAGGTGTGCTGTTAAGCTGCTAGTATATGCTCTCTCCAGCTTCTTTTTGTAGGCATTCAGAGCTATGAGTTTTCCTCTTAGCAGGGCTTTCATTGTGTTCCATAAATTTAGGTATGTTGTGCCTTCATTTTCATTAAGTTCTAAAACGGTTTTGATTTCTTTTCTTATTTCTTCCTTGACCAAGGTATCATTAAGTAGAGCATTGTTCAGTTCCCATGTATATGTGGGCTTTCTATTGTTTTTGTTGCTATTGAAGACAACCCTAACACCATAGTGATCTGATAGGAGGCATGGAATTACTTTGATCTTCTTATATCTGTTGAGTTCTGTTTTGTGACCAATTATATGGTCAGTTTTGGAGAAGGTACCCTGAGGTGCTGAGAAGGTATATTCTTTGATTTAGGATGAAATGTTCTATAGATATCTATTAAATCAGTTTGGTCCAAAACTTCTGTTAGTTTCTCTGTGTCTCTGTTCAGTTTGAGTTTCCCTGATCAGTCCATTGAGGAGAATGGGGTGTTGCAGTCACCCACAATTATTGTGTGGGGTATGATGTGGGCTTTAAACTCTTAGTAAAGTTTCCTTTACAAATGAGGGTGCCCTTGTATTTGGAGCATAGATGTTCAGAATTGAGAGTTCTTCCTGGTACATTTTCCCTTTGATGAGTATAAAGTGTCCTTCTGTGTCTTTTTTGATGACTTTTGGTCAAAAGTCTATTTTATTGGCTATTAGGATGGCTACCCCAGCTTGTTTCCTGTGACCATTTGCTTGGAAAACTGTTTTCCAGCCTTTTACTCTGAGGTTGTGTTTGTCTTTGACACTGAGATGCATTTCCTGTATGCAGCAAAATGTTGGGTCTTTTTAGGAATCCAGTCTGTTAGTCTATGTCTTTTATTGGGGAATTGAGTCCACTGATGTTAAGAGATGTTAAATAATAGTGATTGTTGCTTCCTGCTATTTTTGATGTAATTTTTATGTTTGTGTGGTTATCTTCTTTTGGGTTTGTTAAAAAAAGTTTAATTTCTTTCTTTTCCTCATGTGTAGTATCCTTCCTTTTGTTGGTTTTTTCCATTCATTATACTTTGAAGGGTGAATTTGTGGAAATATACTGTGCAAATTTGTTTTTTTCATGAAATACCTTGGCTTCTCCATCTATGGTAATTGAGAGATTTACTGGATTAATCAATTTGGGTTTGCATTTGTGTTTCTTTAGGGACTGTATGACATCTGCCCAGGCTCTTTTGGCTTTCATAGTCTCTGGTGAGAAGTCCAGTGTAATTCTATTAAGCCTACCTCTATATTTTACTTGACTTTTTCCTTTACTTCTTTTAATATTCTTACTGTATTAGTACATTTGGTGTTTTAATTACTATGTGATGTGAGTAATTTCTTTTCTGGTCAAATCTACTTGGAATTCTGTAGGCTTCTTGTATGTTCATGGGCATGTTTTTCTTTAGGTTAGGAAAGTTTTCTTCTATAATTGTGTTGAAAACACTTACTGACCCTTTAAGTTGGAAATCTTCACTCTATTCTATTCCTTAGGTTTGGTCTTCTCATTTGCCCTGGATTTCCTGGAAGTTTTGGGTCAGGAGCTTTTTGCATTATTTATTTCCTTTGACTGTTTTATCAATGCTTTCTATGGTATCTTCTACATCTGAGATTCTCCCTTCTATCTCTTGTATTTTGTTGTTGATGCTTGAATTCATGACTCCTGACTTCTTTCCTTAGTTTTCTGTCCTGGGTTTTTTCCCTTTGTGATTTCATTATTGTTTCTATGTCCATCTTTAGATTGTGGATAGCTTTGTTCAATTCTTTCACCTGTTTTGTTGTGTTTTCCCTTCTTTCTTCAAGGGATTCTTCCTGTTTACATGTGTTCTCCTGTATTTCTCTTAGGGCATTATTTATGTTCTTCTTGAAGCCCTCCATGAATCCCTCCATCAGCATCATGACCTGTGATTTTAAATCCAAATCTTGCTTTCCTGGTGTATTGGGGTATCCAGAACTTGCTGTTGTGGGAGAATTGGGTTTGGGTGGTGCCATATTGCCTTGATTTCTGTTAACAATGTTCCTATATTAGCCTTTTGCCATCTAGTTATCTCTGGTGTTAGTTGGTCCAGATATCTCTGGCTGGTGCTTGCCCCTCCTGTGTGCCTGCAAGCCTATCTCAGCAACCCTGGGTAACCTGCTTTTCCCTGGCACAGATTGCTATGGAGCTGCTGAGTTCCTGGGGGCAGGTATTGTCCTGGCTGGGTGTGTCCCAAGTGATCCTCTACTCTGGTGATCCCTGCTTACTACACAGTCACAGGTGCAAAGATGGCAGTGTCACCCCTCTGATGTAAGGACTCCCTCTAACCCCCTAGATGCAGGTTACCCCAGCAGGGTAGGTCCCGAGCTGTCTAGCTGTGGCACTTTTGGAGTTCCTAGGTGCAGGTGGAGTCCTGGCCAGGTGTGTCCCAAGTGATCCTCTACTCTGGTGATCCCTGCTTACCACTTTGACCCACAGTCATCAAAAGACACTTTCAATAGGACAAAATGAAAGTCTACAGATTAGGAAAAGATCTTCCCTAACCCTACATCTGATAGTGGGTTAATATCCTATATATATATATATATATATATATATATATATATATATATATATATATATACACACACACACACACACACACACACATATATATCAAAAACTTAAGACACCAATAACCCAAATAACCCAATTCATAAATGAGATAGAGACATAAACAAAAAATTCTCACTCAGAATCTCCAATGTCCAAGAAGCACTTAAAGAAATGTTATGTGAGGGAGCAATCAGGAAGTAAATCATATTAAAAGGCATCCCATTTAGAACAAGTTCTCCAGAGACTGTTACTTCCTGCACATTGTGATCTTCTACCTCACATTAAAAAACATGTTTTATTATTTTGACACTGTAAAGTTTAATTATGTTTCATCATATTCTTGTCATTTATCAAGTCCTTCAAGATTCTTCCCTCTCCCTTCCCACCCTATGATAAATTCCTTTACCAAAACCCATACAGAAGCCTATAAAACAAACATCCAAACCTAGAAAACAAAATAACATTCTACCCCAAAAGAAAAAAAAAGGTAAATCCCAAACCTACCGAGCTGTACATAAATAAAAATGACTTGTAATATATCATATGTTGGTCTGATACTGCTAAACATGTGGTTTGTCATGGAGTCCTTTATATACCCAGAGTAACTTCAATGGAAAAAATTGACTTTCCTGTCCTAGCATATTTAAATGATAGTTCACTTGGTAACCTTCACACAAGTAGCTAATTTTTACTCATTTGCTAATTTATTTATTTATTCATTATATAATTTATACATTTTAAAAAATAAAACAAAATAAAATATGAGGTAAAAAACCTATCATATCAAAGTTGGACAGGACAAACCAACAGAAGGAAAAGAGCTCAAGAGATGGTTCAATAAACAGAGACCCATACATTAGCACCCCAAGGAATATTATGAAAATACTGATAAAATATAACATAATATAACATAATATAATATCATATCATATATCATAACACAACATAACATAACATGACATGACATGACATGACATAACATAATATAATATGAGCACAGAGTAACTGGTACAGACCCATGCAGGTCAAGTGACTACAGCGTTAGTCTCTATGAGTTCATAAGAGTTGTGTTCATGTTGCTTTAGAAGTCCTTATTTTCTTTCTTTTTTTTTTTATTGTTCAAAATTACTTTATTCTTGCAAATTCCAAACAGGCTTTGTTTGTTTTTTTGTTTTTTTTATTCGATATATTTTTTACTTACGTTTCAATTGATTTCCCCTTTCCTAGCCCACCCACTCCCAGAAAGTCCCGTAAGTGCCCTTCTCTCCCCCTGTCCTCCCACCCACCCCTTCCCACTTCCCCGTTCTGGTTTTGCTGAATACTGCTTCACTGAGTCTTTCCAGAACAGGGGGCCACTCTTCCTTTCTTCTTGTACCTCATTTGATGTGTAGATTATGTTTTGGGTATTCCAGGTTTCTAGCTTAATATCCACTTATTAGTGAGTATATACCATGATTCACCTTTTGCGTCTGGGTTACCTCACTTAGTATGATGTTCTCTAGCTCCATCCATTTGCCTAAGAATTTCATGAATTCATTGTTTCTAATGGCTGAATAGTACTCCATTGTGTAGATATACCACATTTTTTGCATCCACTCTTCTGTTGAGGGATACCTGGGTTCTTTCCAGCATCTGGCAATTATAAATAGGGCTGCTATGAACATAGTAGAGCATGTATCCTTATTACATGGTGGGGAATCCTCTGGGTATATGCCCAGGAGTGGTATAGCAGGATCTTCTGGAAGTGAGGTGCCCAGATTTCGGAGGACCCGCCGGACTGATTTCCAGAGTGGTTGTACCAATTTGCAACCCCACCAGCAGTGGAGGAGTGTTCCTCTTTCTCCACACCCTCTCCAACACCTGCTATCTCCGGAATTTTTAATCTTAGCCATTCTGACTGGTGTAAGGTGAAATCTCAGGGTTGTTTTAATTTGCATTTCCCTAATGACTAATGAAGTTGAGCATTTTTTAAGATGCTTCTCCGCCATCCGAAGTTCTTCAGGTGAGAATTCTTTGTTTAACTCTGTACCCCATTTTTTAATAGGGTTGTTTGGTTTTCTGGAGTCTAACTTCTTGAGTTCTTTATATATATTGGATATTAGCCCTCTATCTGATGTAGGATTGGTGAAGATCTTTCCCCAATTTGTTGGTTGCCGATTTGTCCTCTTGATGGTGTCCTTTGCCTTACAGAAACTTTGTAATTTTATGAGGTCCCATTTGTCAATTCTTGCTCTTAGAGCATATGCTATTGGTGTTCAGTTCAGAAAATTTCTCCCTGTACCGATGTCCTCAAGGGTCTTCCCCAGTTTCTTTTCTATTAGCTTCAGAGTGTCTGGCTTTATGTGGAGGTCCTTGATCCATTTGGATTTGAGCTTAGTACAAGGAGACAAGGATGGATCAATTCGCATTCTTCTGCATGCTGACCTCCAGTTGAACCAGCACCATTTGTTGAAAAGGCTATCTTTTTTCCATTGGATGTTATCAGCCTCTTTGTCGAGGATCAAGTGGCCATAGGTGTGTGGGTTCATTTCTGGATCTTCAATCCTGTTCCATTGATCCTCCTGCCTGTCACTGTACCAATACCATGCAGTTTTTAACACTATTGCTCTGTAGTATTGCTTGAGGTCAGGGATACTGATTCCCCCAGACTTTCTTTTGTTGCTGAGAATAGTTTTAGCTATCCTGGGTTTTTTGTTGTTCCAGATGAATTTGATAATTGCTCTTGCTAACTCTGTGAAGAATTGAGTTGGGATTTTGATGGGTATTGCATTGAATCTGTATATTGCTTTTGGCAAAATGGCCATTTTAACTATATTGATTCTACCAATCCATGAGCATGGGAGGTTTTCCCATTTTTTGAGGTCTTCTTCCATTTCCTTCTTCAGAGTCTTGAAGTTCTTGTCATACAGATCTTTCACATGTTTGGTAAGAGTCACCCCAAGACACTTTATATTGTTTGTGGCTATTGTGAAGGGGGTCATTTCCCTAATTTCTTTCTCAGCCTGCCTATCCTTTGAGTATAGGAAGGCCACTGATTTGCTTGAGTTGATTTTATAACCTGCCACTTTGCTGAAGTTGTTTATCAGCTGTAGGAGTTCTCTAGTGGAGTTTTTTGGGTTACTTAGGTAGACTATCATGTCATCTGCAAATAATGATAGTTTGACTTCTTCCTTTCCAATTTGTATCCATTTGACCTCCTTATGTTGTCGAATTGCCTGAGCTAGTACCTCAAGTACAATATTGAGAAGTTGGTGTGCTCCGGTGAATCCAGCGGGCCCTAGCAGGAGCCTTCAGGTGTCTGCTTCGGGGTCTGAACAGCCTGGACAACAACACCCTGTCTCCAGGCAGTGCAGGATATAAGCTGTGCACCAGAGGCCACCTGGGAAGGGGCAGCTTGCACTGGTGAGTCCAGCATTGACAACACCAACTAACACCAGTGAGAACTAGATGGCAAAAGGCAGACGCAGGAACGTCACTAACAGAAATCAAAGCAATATGGCAACATCTGAACCCAATTCTCCTTTACCAGCATGTCCTGGATACCCCATCACACCAGTAAAACAAGATTTGGATTTAAAATCACTGGTCATGATGCTGGTACAGGAACACATGAAGGACATACTTAAAGAAAGTCCTTATTTTCTTGGTGTCCTTCATCACCTCTGGCTCTCACATACTTCCTTCCTCCACATCCATAGGCTTACCTGACCTCTGACAGAAGGGATTTTGTGGAGACCTCCTATTTTAGGTTGAATGTTCCAAGGCTTATCCCTCTGCACAATATGTGGCTGTGGGTCTTTATATTTTTAACCATCTGTTTCAGCAGGAAGCTTATCTGATGATATCTGAACAATGTAGTCATCTATAAGTACAGAATACCATTAGGAATCATGTTATCACAATATACTTTGGTTTTTAGTCCAGTAGTATTTTGTTTTACCCAAGGACCCTGGACTATCTATCCTCATGGTCTTCAGGTCCTTGGGACTCTAAACAGTACAGTATATGGATTAAATATCATGGAGTGGTCCTAAGTCAAATGACATATCAGCTCTTTCCTTCCACAAGCCTTGTTGCATGCACAATTGCAATAGGATATCTTGAGGTGGTACACGATTGTACATAAAGGGTTTGTGATTAGATTTCTGTTTACCTTTCTCTTTTAATAGCGTGCAGAGTAACTTCGTACATCAAAGTTTGTAGAATGTAGGGAAAATATGCCTAATCTTTTTTAGTATCACATTGGGAACTAGAGTTTGCCACATGAACTGCAGGGCCCACCAATAACATGAAATGTTGAGCCAGCTGGTTGTATGTTTTCCTGTAAGCATTCAGGTAGAATCAATATCCATTTTGTTGTACCACTGTAGCCAACTTTCAAGAAACTCTGACCTACAGAAGAGTACACTGTGATGTGTATTAGTTATTTAACCTTTGTTAATCAATAGTTTTTCAGGGACAATTTGGTTTCATAGAAATATTGAGAAAATCGTGAGAAATATTAAGTAGAAATAAATCTACTTTTAAAAGTAGAAGACAACTATTTCATGTTTTCTCTCCCATAAAACATTTTTCTTAGAATCATTCATCAGATCACACTTTTGTTATAACTATTGAATGAGTTTTTAGTAATCCTAAACCAATTGTGCTTTGAATGTAAATGAACTATTTCTACTTTGAACCATTTGTATAGAGATTGGAAAAGGAAAATGAATACACGCATTCCTATGAAATTCATTCTCATGTGTTGAGTATATAACTAGTACTCAGGACACAAGGTCGTCATTTTTTACAGACATGGAGTTATTCTATTGCCTCCTATTTGCATTGCTCTCAAGCAGATCCACTTCACTTAGGGATTATACTGGAGAGTTTCTCTGCCTTCTTCTTCATGGTATATGTTGTCATTTATCCAGGTACCAGTCTCGAGCTTCCTCACTGAAAAGAAGGGAAGACATTAGAGGCCAGGGCAGTTTCTATGGCACCCTCTGTGAGTTTGCATCTCACCATCCAGGAGTCCACAGGATTCTTCTTACTTCTAAGAAAACGTGGGAATGTAGATCTGGGATGAAAGGTAAGTGAGCCACTAAAGCTGAGGGCATGTGGAGAGGTGTCGAGCTATGAGTAATGAGAAGGGTATACTTCTCCAGGTGGGAGATAAGTAGCACCCAGAAATTGCGTCAATAAGGCAAATTAAAATTGAACAACTGTGTGTGTCTGTGATTTTGGTTCACCGATCCAATATTCTCTGGTTGTGGGCTAGTAGTGCAGTCCATTCCCAGAGTATAGCTAGGGTAGCAAAAGCTACACACACACACACACACACACACACACACACAGAGAGAGAGAGAGAGAGAGAGAGAGAGACAGACAGACACACACACACACACACACACACACACAGTATTCTTAGATCAGTTGGATAAGTTTGATACCCAAGACTGATACAAGTTGTAGGTATCTATGTTAAATTTTCTTTCACAAACATCAGTATAGCATATGCAGTGTCTGGGATGTTTTATATTACACTAAATACAGAACATGTCTTTTACACTTATGCATTTATTTTGGAAAAATGTGATTTTTCAAAGCACAATTATGGAGCAACCTAAATACTATTCCTCACCAAAAGTAAGTACCATTTTCTCATTCTGTTTACCATTTTGTTTATTTGCTTTACTAGTATGAGAAATTGGTCCAGAAACCCAAGAAAATACCCACACAATCCACACAATTTTATTCAGTCTATAAGCCCTGATAAGAATGTATTTTAATGCAAATGGATCCCATAGCTCCTTCTGAGTGGTCAGAGTTTGACTTTATATTGATACATGCCTACTTTCCTTTCAATGGCCCATATGATAAGCAGAATTCAATTGTGAGTATATAGTGTAACTTTGCATTGCAAAGGAGAGCAGCCCATAGGGTTAGAAGAATGAATCAAAATATGCAGCAGTGGGGGTTAGGGGGCAGAGGGAACCTCTAGAGAGTCCTTGGCGCCTGAGACACTACCAGGGAATGGCATTAGCTGAAATGTCCAACAATGGGGAGATGGAACCTGAAGAGACCACCTTCAGTAGATAGACATGGCATCCAGTTGAGACAAGGGGCCAACTCCCTATCTTCATAATTTTTGACCCAGAATTATTCCTGTTTAAAGGAAATTAAAGGACAGAAATGGAACAGAGACTAAAAGAAATCCAATCCAGTGACTGGCCCAACTTGGGATTCATCCCATGCGCTAGCACCAAACCCTGACACTGTTACTGATGCCATATTGTGCTTGCAGACAAGAGCCTGGCATCGCTCTCCTCTGAGAGGTTCTAAGAGCAACTGCCTGAGACAGATGAAGATACTTATAGCTAACTATAGGGCTGAGTTCAGGGAACCTTATGGAAGATTTAGAGCAAAGACTGAAGGAGCTGAGGAGAATAGCAAACCCATAGGAAGAACAACAGTGACAACTAACCAGGAAGCCTCTGAACTCCCAGATTAAGCCAAAAATCAAGGAGAGTACATGGGCTGGTCTGTGGCTCTGGGCACATGTGCAGCAGAGGACTGCTTTGTATGACCTCAATGGGAGAGGATGGGCTTTATCTTGTAGAAACTTCTCTACCAGGTAGAAACTTCTCTACCAGGGAAGAAGGATGCTGGTAGGGTGAGGTGAGGGTGGGTGGATAGGTGAAGGTGTGCCCTCTCAGAAATGGGGGAGGATGGGGTGAAAAACTCGAGGATGGGGGACCAGGAAGAGGGTAACTTTTGAAATGTAAATAAATAAAATAATAAAAAATAAAAAAGAAATAAAGAATACACTCTTACATGTGTTATAATTCTATACATAGAACACTCTACAATGCAGTAAAACCACAATAGCGAGTATATCATTCTTAGTGAAGTAAAAAAATACAAAGGAATAAGACAGTAGCCTTCCTAAAATACCAATTGTAAACACACTGAAAGTGCTGCATGTAAAACACACACACACATACACACACAAGAGTAAATAAAAGGAAGGACATGAAAGAAGTCTATAATGAAAACTTGATGATTGTCAGTTGTCTTGGGACATGAAGAGCAGCCAGTGCTTTTAACTTCAGAGCCATGTCTCTCCAGTGGCAAGTTTTCTGCATGAAATTAATCGTGGTTTCAGGGTGAATGTATTCAAAGTCTCTGTTCTTTGAGGTCATCGTATTGTGACACACATACCCTCCACATTGCTCCAATTCAGGATGGACCTACCTGGCAGTAACTACTTGAACAAAATAATACAATCATTCCTAGATCTTTGGAAATAGTATGGAGTTAATAAAACACCCTAACAGAAAGGGGACTCTACTAACTCTCAACCAACCTCCTGCTAGCTCAGCAACTACAAGGCCAAATCTGAACAATATTTACAAGATTTGGTATTTTTAATTAATGTTAAGTGTTTAGATAAATACAGCTTGCACAAAAATTTAAGTATCTTAAAATTCTAGGAATGTCTATTGACGTTTTAAACTATTTTTGTCACCAAATAAAGCTTTGGTATTAACTATACACACACACTCTGTAGGACCATTGAATTTGTAAAGCTTACCTATAGAATTTACCTGATGCTTAAAGGGTTGAATGTAGAATGTAGGACACCCTGAGAATATATGCATGTATATATATAAATACATATATGAAAGTTTACCTAATATGGTGATGTCTGCACATAACCATATACCATATAAATGGTTTGCCCTTTTCTTAAATTGATAGTCCAACTAGGGCAGAATGGCACACTATCTAGCTAGTTGGGCATGGTTTGATAGGCAGAGAAGGAACCCTTATATTTACAAAAATTTTGCTTTTTTTTTTGTTTTTGAGGAAGGTTTTTCTTTTCTAATAATAGAAATGGTATCTTTTATACTATATTCTGATCAAAGTTTCCCATCTGAAGGCTCTGCCTATATCCTCCTCACCCACCCAAACATCCATTTGGTTTATATACACAGTTGAGACTCCATTGCATAAAAACAAGATTCCCTTCTCCTGTATTGTCAATTAGGGCTCATATCTGTGTTTGAGATTTCAGTTTTGTCTCCATTTTCACTTCTTAGAGCTGTGTTTAGACCTGTTGCAGCTCCTGGGGTTTTGAAGAAAATATTTAAAGTGGGCAAAACTGCTCTTCCCTCTTTGGTCTTGAAAAGGATCAGCCAGCCTTCATATGCAGTGTGCTACAAAACTGGGAATCTCATTGATATTTTCACCTGAGGCATGGCCCCTTGGAGAAAAGCAAACTGGTGTAGAGTTGAGTGGTATGTAAGGAGGAGTTGGAATGCACCTTTTGGTGGGAATACACACATTCTGTCTGCCCTTTCAGACCATTTTTTCCTGGCTTGTAGAGACCCAGGGCTGTCAATCCAGGGGAGCAGTATGTAAGAAGGGGAAAGATCCTGAACTGTCTCCATGAGGACAGAATAATCAGACAAGGAACTGAGAGGCCATAAGACAGTGAACAGGTTTTACAGGGAGGGCTCAGATCTCCTCTGCTCACCACCCAGAGTTAAGTTGGGTTCTTATGCTTTGAGAAAGGGAAATCAAGCATCTGTCAATTAATATGAGACAGACAGACAGACAGACAGAGAAACAGAGACAGAAAGAGATATCAAGCAAGGGAGAAATGATACAAAGCAAGCAAGCTGTCAGATATGGATAGCAGTATAGACCACCATGTCTCCTACACCTGCTGTCTCTTTTCTGTTGTTCCTCTTTCAGCATGCACACACACAGACAGGAGAATGCTTCTCCCCCAACCCAGTTTCCTACAGTGAACTCAGTCTACATAGGGAGATGACGTATCCCTAAAGACAGAGAGCTAACTAAATGGAGGAAGGTAGTTCGCAGCATTACTCATATGAGGAACAGCAAATAACATGTTGGGATTTGGAAATTGCTTAATCACTTTGTCCGTAGCCACTATTCTTTCTTTTAGCAGGCAAGGGTGGGTTCAGAATCTCTAGAATCTGCATCTATATCTCCAGCAAAATAGCTACTGTTGTTATAAGTCATTCTGGTACCTGAATTTCCAAGGTGTTATAGCATCCATTGCTACAGCTTTCCTTAATCTCTCCTCAGTAGTCTACTATGAAAAGGGGCTGAAATCGTTTCAAATTTCCATGTGTCTTCTGAGGAGAATCTACTGGTTTAAATATATTTACTGTGCTTTAGGTATTCCAAAAATCCTCAAGGGACACAAAGGCAAATTTTCTTCTTAAATGAGTCTTGGAGAACAGCAATAGTTCAGTGGACACCACTCCTTTTGTCTCCTACGCGCTCTCTCTCTCTCCTCTCTCTCTTTCTCTCCCTCCTCTCTCTCTGTCCCTCCCTCCGTCCTCCTTCCTTCCTTCCTTCACTCCTCCTCTCCTTCTCTTTTTTCCTCCTCCCTTCCCTCCTTCTCTCCTTCCCTCCTTTCTTCCTTCCCTCCTTACCTCCTTCTCTCCTTCCCTCCTTCCCTCCTTCCCTCCTCTCTCCTTCCCTCCATCCATGGTTCATGTTTTTTTCCAGACAGACTTTTTCTGTATAGTACAGAAATTCACTCTGTAGACTTGGCTGGACTCAAACTCTTAGATTCCCTTCCCTCTGTATCCCAAGTTCTGTAATTTTGTTTTCCTATGTTTTAACTTGTTCTGTTTTGTTTGATTTTACTTTTTTTTTCAGACAGTGTTTTGTTCTTATTGTTTGATTGTCTGTTTTTGTTTTCTAAAACCCCTGGTTATCCTGGAACTTCTGGTGTATACCAGTCAGGCCTGGAAAAAAGATATCTGCCTACCTCTGCATTTTGAGTGCTGGGATAAAATCTGTGTGCTTGGCTAGGATTCTCATCTTGTATGATTTATGGCTCTAGCTTTTAGCAGGGGTGGAATTGGTGGTGGTAGTGGTGGTGGTGGTATTGGTGGTGGCGGTAGTGGCAGATATTGATGGATCTCTGTGAGTTTGAGGATAGCCTAGTACAGAGCAATCTCCAGAGCTGCCAGAGCTACACAAAAACAAAATCTATCTACATACAGAACAAAACAAAGCAACATTGATTCTGGCTTCTATTTTATACTGACATCTTCCCTCTAGCCCTATGGTCTGTAGAGTTTTGGTGATGAAAGCATGTTGTATTTTATTAAAGGATTTTTCTGCTCTTTATATCTAAGTTTTGACTTCCTTCCCTTATTAGATAGGCAATTAGAGCTATAAATTTCTGCAGTGCACATACCCTGGGATGCTGCTATAATACACAGAATAAAGCAAGATATATACATTGTTAGGTGTTGGTATAGGCAAAGAGGTAGCTGGGTGCTAATTTTAAAGTCTCTCTCTCTCTCTCTCTCTCTCTCTCTCTCTCTCTCTCTCTCTCTCTCTCTCTCCTTCTCTCTCTCTCCCTCTCTCTCTCTCTCTCTCTCTCTCTCTCTCTCTCTCTCTCTCTCTCTCTCTCTCTGTGTGTGTGTGTGTGTATGTGTGTGTTTTAAATGGTTACTGAGAAGGTATAAACTGTCATCTAGAAAGTGTCTGGTTCATAGCTTGATATTAAAAACATGCCCCTCCATATATAAAGACACAGAAAGACAGACTGAAATACAGGCACACACACACATACACACCGAGAGAGATTTAGCAAATAAATATAAATGCAATAAAATAAGGAATACAAAAACAAAATAACAAAAACCCTTCCTGGACTTAAGACAGAAAAAATACCAAAGTGGGTATGGTGGTGCACTCTATTTCCAACATTGTGGAGGAAGAGTCAGTAGGATCTCTAAATTCAAAGTATGTCTGGTTGATGGAATCCTTTGCCAAGAAAATATATTTTAAATAATTAAAAAATAAGTAGGTAACTATGCATAAGAAAACATACAGAAACACATATACACACATACATACACAATATGTACATATATACATATACACACATACATGCATACAAATATACATAAACAAATAACAAGAATTGAATGGCATGGAGCTATCTTTGTTACCCCCCAAACCATCAACCCAGCACACCTTCATCACATGCCTGAACTATTACACATACAGACATACAAGTGTCTGTGTCGTCAATGCACACAGTCAGACATGCACAGAGGCCCATGTGCACGTGTACACACACACACACACACACACACACACACACAAATGAGTACATTTTGAAATTGAGTAGAAAATAAACTAACAGAAGTTGAAGCCAAACCAAATTTCTGGGTAAGCATTCTGCTACCATTCTGATTTATGTTACAAGATGGGTTACATCACCTAAGATGGCTTTGAAATCACAAGGTTGATTCCATCTTGTTAGGGTCATCAGAAAAGATGCCTGCCATTCACATGGTGTGTTCTATCTTGGTGATGTCAATGTACAATAAATTCAGAGAATAAAAATTAAAAAACAAACAAACAAACACAAATCCTTACTGGGATGAAAGAAAGAAAGGAAGGAAGGAAGGAAGGAAGGAAGGAAGGAAGGAAGGAAGGAAGGAAGGAAGGAAGGAAGGAAGAAGGGAAGAAAGGAATGAAAGTATCATTGTAATATATGTCAGCTCTTAGCTATAGAACAGCAGAGGCAGGACTTGAGAGGCCACTATAGTATATTTTGAAACCAAGTAGAGAGACTTTGTTTCTAATAAATAAATGTATGTAGAAAAATTATCCATCCATATATTCACACATGCATGTATGGTGGCTCAGAGTATTAAGCTTCTAGCTCTTAAGGACTAGGTAAAATATTAAAGGTTAGATGGAATGTCAGCCCTAGGTAAAATGTTATGGCCTAGGTATAAGAAGACAAGGCCTAGATAATTTTTACCTGGCTAGCCTGACATTTTGTTCTGTTTCTAATAGTATAAAAAACTTTCCTATGTGTTGTTTCTTCACTTACTAGTAAACATTCTCATGTCTAAGTTGATTCTATATTCTGTTAGGTTCTTTGCCCTTGGAAACCCATCATGATAGAAGTCATTTGAACTGCTTTGTTGTATAGTTACCCACAATAAGCATGGACTTCAACAGATTACCTAGCAACAATTCCTGTACCTGTGTATAAGATTTTATGGTATGCATTTGCTTTTATAAGCTACTCCAGGGATGAACCCCAACATAAGAGAAATTCCTGCACTGATATAAAGAGCTTTCCTGAATAAGACATGTATGTTAGACCAGACATGTCCCTTCCCACAGTGGAATACCCCAACTAATGGGACGAGTTCCTAAGAATACAGTTTTCCTAAGAAATTCCTTAATCCCTAAATGCAGATTGGTGGAATAACTTGGAATAGATCTTTATAGATTGAAGGCATGAGAACACACAAAGGATCTTAACTTGAAGTCAGAGTTCAAGTCTCAAACCTTATTTGTGCACTTATCTTTCTGTCTATGACCTCTGTATGTGTCATGCATTCAGAAGCCAGATGAATGGGTCAGATATGCTGAAATTAAAGTTATGTATGGCTGTCAGTTGACTGTTTCCTGCCCTGTGGGTGGTGGGTCTTGGAGCCTTAAAAAACAGGAACTTGACAGGCAGGACCTGAAACAGGGTATTCCTTAAGCTTCTTTAATCCATTTTATTGTTACAGAATTATGTTTGAGAAGACTCTTAGTCTCAGGGAACAAAAACCAATGGAGAAAAACCACCCTTAATCTCTACCTTTTCTCCACGTCCCCACTGGCAGGAGAGATGGATTTCTTAGAATGAGAAAATGCTGTGCCCCCTCCCCCCACCCAGAATAAAACCAGCCTGGAAACAACTCTGCAGAGCTAGGGAGGTAGTTTTTCAGACATGGCTGGTGTTGGCAGCCTGTGCCCTATGTGTCTCATGTTTTTTTCTGCTCCTCTGCTTCTGCCTACCGGCCCTCTCCCTCACCTGACTCACCTCTACCACCTGAGCCATCTCACCTTGTGTTCTGGTTCGTGTGCCCTGTGGGAACCCATACAGCTGACTGGCACATAGGGATGGGTGAGGTTCAGAGAATGTTGGAAGGCATGGAGGGCTGTGTGGAAGGATCACTGAAGGTCAATGAGATGCCTGTGGAAGTCAGGTTGGTGTGGCCTTAAGTAGGAATGGCAGTCAGTGACAGTGCTATTTGCCACAGCCCAGCTACCTCCATGCTATGTGGAGAAGAGGCAACAAGAGAGACAGAGCAGTGAAGAGGGGGGTTTGTCTTTGTGGCTGGCAGTGAACAAGGGAGGTCACATCTGTGTATTGAGACCTTTTGGGATCAAAACTTAACTCCTCCCTCTTTTCTTTTCCTTGGTTCCCACTGGTCCACCCCGTCCATGCCCTGCCTCTTGCTCCAGGAGTCACCCAGAGCTGCCTGTGATGTCTGCTGGACCCTAACAGAGGCTGTGACTTTGTGTGACAGCCTGCAACAGGTGTCTAAGCTGATTTGATTTCTGCCCAGTGTTCTAAATGTCAAAAAGAAGTAACTCAATGAAGTGCTGGTAACAGTGGGAGTAACTAGGACTCTCTTAAATAGCCCAGTGCGTTGTCACCTAATTAGTGAGCCAAGTGAATGGATGAACAAGATTCCTACTGTCCCTGTCTGCTATCCAGCGAAACCACACCCAAGTGAAAGGGCTTGGTGGAATACATGGGAAAAGAAGACCTTATTGAACTTGACACTAGCCTGGCAAGGTGAAGAGATAGGAAAAGTGTAGAATAACACTTCATACAACTTCATGTTTAATGATCTAATTTTATTTGCTTCCTAGCTATTGTGCTTTTTCCTCTCTATTTTGGTGGGAAGAAATAAATGTAAAATGATGAAGATGATGATGATTATGATGATGATGATGATGATGATGATGATTTTGATGATGATGATGCAGTTCTGGCTCAACTATACTCAGAGATCACAGACTGTTTTATGTAGGCAGTTCAAGGGTAAGTTGGGTTATATAGAGCAAAATATGCAAAAGAAAGAGAGAGAGAGAGAGAGAGAGAGAGAGAGAGAGAGAGAGAGAGAGAGAAAGAAAAAGAAAGACAACAGATATACAGAAACATAAATATAAATAACTTGGAAAAAAAACAATAGACACACACACACACACACACACACACGAACAAGCAAAAGAAGTACTTGCGATTTGTCTTATGAGGGGCATGACAAGCACTGGCCTAGGGTGTCTCAAAAGCCCTAGGTTCCATCCTGTCAGTTCTTTATAAACTTGGGTGTGTTGCCCATGATTGTAATCCCAACACTTAGCAGCTGGAAGAGAAGGATCAGACCATCTCCCAATAGATCAGATCTACTCCTGGTCAAAAAGAGACCCTTTAAAAAATTAAAATAATTATTTTCTGACAAAGTAAAAGCATTTAAAACAAATCACTGTGAAAACATATTCTTGGACATAAAACACAAATGGGAACTTCAAACATTTCAACTTACTTTTAATTTGCTCTATCTCTGTTTTCAATCTTCCAAAAGAGGGCAAGTAGAGAGTGGTGGCAGCTATGAACAGAAACAAACAAACAAACAAACAAACAAAACAAACCCCAAGAGGTTAAGTGTTTTTAATATGATACCTAAATGACATAAAACAGACCTGACTTCTCTGCCTCCCTCCCCTGATAATGTGTTTGGAGGCTACCTTTCCATAATTGTTCCTGTTCCTTGCTCCACTCATTGATTCTTTAGTCATGTAGTTCCACTGAAGCCTCCCTCTTCAAGAGTGATCTTGCCTGTTTTCAAAGCTCCCTGGCATACAGTCCTTAGGGGGAGAGCATGGCCAAGGAGACCAACTACTTTATGCTGGTGTTTCCTGGTGTCAGGTAACATGCTTTGTCTTGTTTGTTTGTTTTGTTTTTGTTTTATTTTCCTTCTTTTTCCTACTTCCGTCTTAGTTCCAGTTTTACTGCAGTGAACAGACACCATGACCAAGGCAACTCTTATAAAGGACAATAATTAATTGGGGCTAGTTTACAGGCTCAGAGCATCAGTCCAGTATCATCAGGGCAGGGACATGGCAGCATCCAGGCAGTCACTGTACAGGAAGAGCTGAGAGTTCGACATCTTCATCTAAAGGCTGTTAGCAGAACACTGGCTTCCATGCAGCTAGATGGAGGTATTTAAGCCCATCCACACAGTGCCACACCTACTCTAACAAGGCCACACCTACTCCAACAGGGCCTTACCTTCTAGTAGTGCCACTCCCTGGGTGGAACCTATGCAAACCATAACAACATGCCTCAGCTTTCATATATATATACATACAGGTGACTGTTCTCACACTAGTTCACACAGACAGACAGACAAACAGGTACACACACACACACACACACACACACATACATGGATATATTTTGAAATTAAATTAAATATACAATAAACTAATAAGAAATTAAAAACAAACTTTTTGGAGGGGGTGTGAACATTCATTCTGCTGCCATTTTGGTTTATGATACATGGTGATGTACATCACCCATGAAGTCACATGGTTGCTTTTCTCTTGCTGGTGTCACCAGAAAAGATAACTGTCATTCTCATCATGGCTTTCATCTTTGTGAGGTCAATGTAAAATAAATACACAGAATGAAAAAATTAAAAAATAAACAAATTCAATACATAGGTAGAAAAAAGAAAGAAAGAATGAATGAATGAATGAATGAAAGAGAAAGAGAGAAAGAGAGAAAGAAAAAAGAAAGTGTGGGAGGGAGAGAGAGACAGGGAGAGGAAGGGAGGGAGGGAGGGAGGGAAGAAAAGGAAGGAAACATGGTAATCCATGCCTTTGATTGAATTGCTGGGTGGTGGGGGACAGAGGCAGAGGCAGGACATGATAGGCCTGTCTAGTATGTAGAGATAAGTTAATGAATATAGAAAAGATACCCATACATACATGCTTACATACATGCATATATGGTGGGTCAGATGGCAAACATGCTGGCTCTTAAGGATTATGTAAAATATTAAGGCCTAGATGGAATGTTAAGGCCTAGGTAAAATGCTAAGGCCCTGGTCAGATCAGTTAAGGACTATGAAACTTACCTGCCTAGCATGCCATTTTGTGCTGTTTCTAATATCATAAGGAAATGTTCTCTTATGTTCTTTCTGCTGTGACTAGGAAACATTCTCATGCCCAAGCTGATTCCATATGCTGTTAGGCTCTGTACCCTTGGAAAGAAATCATGACAGAAGTCAGCTGAACTGCCTTGTTGTATAGTTACCCACCATGAGCTTGAACCAACACTGACCACTCAGAACCATTTTCTGCATCTGTGTATAAGCAGTTAAGAGTATATATTTGTTTTCATATGCTGCCCTGGGGGTGGACTTCAACATAAGAGAGATATTTACACCAATATAAAATCTATTTGGAATAAAGCTTACATTTTGAGAAGGGTTTGGGTATGTTCACAGTACCTGCCTGGGAAGAGACATCCTTCTTGGCTTAAACAGACATGTATCTGGGTCACTAACATCCTGGGTCTCACGTAAGACATGAATGTTAGACAAGGCAACTCTCCTGCAACAGTTGAATAGCCCAACTAATGGCAACAGCATAAGTGTACAATAAAGACATATACCTAAGTAAATCCCTTATTCCTAAACTTAGACTGGTGGAATAACTTGGTACAGATATTTGAGGATTTTAGAAAAAAACTGTAGGATCTTTTTTTTTCATTTTATCAGAAATATTTTCAAGGTAAATCTTCAATTTTATCACAAAATGTTAATCAAATCTCTTTCTATTAATTTAGTAATGTTTATGTCAAAGAATTAACTGTATTTTCCCTGAAAATATTCCCTGTAGGATCTTAACTCAAAGTCATAGTTTAACTCCAGAACTTAAAATGTGGCCCTTATCAGTAAGTCTTGAGGAGTATGCAATCCTGACCCCCAATGCTGGCCAAATTCCTGACAATTTTATAAATAATTGTGTGTATGTGTGTGTGTGTGTGTGTGTGTGTGTGTATTGGGGGATTGCTTGCCTGTCTTCCATGCTAGCCAGCATGCCGATTTGTCTCTCTTTCTGTCTCTGAACCCTGTGCATGTCTGATGTATTTAGAGGCCAGTTGAGGGGGTCATATCTGCTGAAATTAAATTTATGTATGGCTGTCAACTGCCTGTTACCTGCCCTGTGGGTGCTGGGACTTGGACCCTTGAAAAATGGAAACATGATAATTAGGAGCAGAGTCAGACTATTTATTAAGCTTCTGTCACCCACTTTAGTGAAAAGATATGGAGAGAGAGGACACCCTTGTCTATTCCCTGATTTAGGTCAAGAATTGACAAATGGGACCTCATAAAATTACAAAGTTTCTGTAAGGCAAAGGACACTGTTAAAAGGACAAAATGGCAACCATAAAATTGGGAAAGCATATTCACTAACCCCACATCTGATAGAGGGCTAATATCCAATATATACAAAGAACTCAAGAAGTTAGACCCCAGGGAACTAAATAACCCTATTAAAAAATGGGGTTCAGATCTTAACAAAGAATTTTCACCTGAAGAAATTCGGATGGCCGAGAGGCACCTTAAGAAGTGCTCAACATCATTAGTCATTAGGGAAATGCAGATCAAAACAACCCTGAGATTTCACCTCACACCAGTCAGAATGGCTAAGGTCAAAAACTCAGGAACACTCCTCCACTGCTGGTGGGGCTGTAAGATGGTACAACCACTGTGGAAATCAGTCTGGAGGTTCCTCAGAAAACTGGATATGAGACTTCCAGAGGACCCTGCTATACCTCTCCTGGACATATACCCAAAGGATTCCCCGGCATGCAATAAAGACACATGCTCCATTATGTTCATAGCAGCCTTATTTATAATAAGGCTGCTATGAAGCTAGAAAGAACCCAGATGTCCCTCAATGGAGGAATGGATACAGAAAATGTGGTATATTTACACAATGGAATACTACTCAGCATTTAGAAACAATGAATTCACAAAATTTTTAGGCAAATGGTTTGATCTGGAAAATATCATCCTAAGTGAGGTAACCCAATCACAAAAGAATACACATGGAATGCAATCTCTGATAGGTGGATATTAATTAGCCCAGAAGCTCTGAATACCCAAGGCACAAATTGCACAACAAATGACTCCCATGAAGAAGTATGGAGAGGGTCCTGATCCTGGAAAGGATTGATCTAGCATTGGAGGGGAATATAAGGACAGAGAAAAAGGAGGGAGGTGATTGGAGAAGGGATGGAGAGAAGAAGGTTTATGGGACATATGGGGAGGGGGGGATCTGGGAAAGGGGGAAATCATTTGGAATGTAAACAAAGAATATAGAAAATAAAAATATTAAAAAAACAAGTTCTTCCTCAAACTTCACCTATGTCTTATGTACCTGGATCTGGTCTCTTATGTACACTAATATGAATACAATAAAATAATGTTTTAAAATGTTGCAAAAAAAAGCTTCTGTCACCCATTTTAGTGTTACAAAATTATGTCTAAGGAGACACAGGAAACAAAAACACTGGAGAAAAACATACATGTGATCATTAGTTTTACCATTTTACCTTAAAGATATTTGATTTATCTCTAGGTTATACAGATCAAAGAAAGCATTTTTCCTAGAGATACTAGGAAATAAACAAGGATCTACCACCATCACCACCACCACCACCACCACCATGAACAACAACAACAACCAACTATGAGGTAAAAAAAAAAAAAAAAAAAAAAAGAATACTTGGATTGTACATTTGTGTCTTTGATCCAAGGAAACTTCCATTACTTTTAACAGGCAAGGACAGGGTCAGAATCTCTACCACCTGTAGCTATATCTTCAGTGAATAAAATGCTGGTGTAGTAAACCATTCTGGTCCCTGATTCTCCAAGCTTCTGTAGTATCTACTGCCTCAGTTTTTCCTCAATCTCTCCTCCATTGACAGGCAAAGGAGACCTGCATGGAAGGCTGATGAAATTGTGTAATGGCTCACTCAGCCACAAGTTTGTGTTCATGGCCTACTTACTGCCCACCCCAGTTTTCTGTTTCTGGGATCTTTACTTAATTATTCTTCTGTCTGGGTTTTTGTAACCAATAAGCCACACTTCCTGAAAAAAAAACAACAACAATAGCAACCACCATCAGAATAGCAGCTTGATGTTAAGACAGTCTTCTTGCTCAGACTTTCTACCACATATGGAGGGCTAAAGATTCAATCAGCTTGCTAAAGCCTGTCACAGCAAACTGACAGAGGAGTTCTTTCTCACCAATGTACATTTGTCCATATTTTGCCCCTCACCATGATGACTTGGTGGTGAATGCCAGGGTTCCCAGTAATCTGTGGTGGGTCCTCTGTATCTCAATCTCCCTTTTTAGGAATTCTTTGCTCCATGGATGGTGGGATTATTATGGCTGGATGGTAAACAAGTACGTTGATATTTGCCTCACTGTGATTTCACAGGTACAAAAATGTGTCTTTTTCTGAGTTGGACTTGTTCCTGGAGTGAAGAATGTCATGCCTTCAAGGTGTCTCCTACTTCCCCCAGCCTCCTCAGTTCCCTCCAACGGTGCCCTCAAAGAAGAAAAGGCAATCAGATCTACAATCAGTTCCCCTGTTTCATGAATTAGACAAATCCAGGGCCCACACACCATTAGTAATCAAAGTTAAGGAAGGAAACCCATCCCATGAACACCCTAGTTCCTAGAGATGGGGATCAATGGTGGCTCACTCACCTGGCACATAGTGCTTCTGCTGCAGCAAGTCACCTTTAGAAGGCTCTTGTCCTGTTCTAGATCATACTGGAGATTTTCAAACCTCTAGGAGGAAGGCAGCTGGAGCACAGCCCTGTTAGGGGCCTACTGTGCCAGCTGTTGAGCCTCATCCAGCTCTAAAAACTCTCCAGCATCACCTTTCAGCTTAGGTTAGTCCCTCCATCCCTAAGGGAAAAATGTTCAGAGAGAGACTGTTCTGATTTTTTTTCTCTGTTTTTAAAAACTGTTAGGCGCTAAAATGTTATGAAAAACATAAAATTTCTCCAATGGTCCAGAAACATTATTTTGGAGATAAAAAAAAAAAAATCAGCATAGCAATGTCTCAGTCACAATTCAGGAACTGCATATGCATGGCCTGGATAAGGTACAAGATGAAAGTGAGCAATTTGGGAAACTGTATGCCTGCCGTCTAGTGGAGAATTCTCAGCACTGCAGTGAAGGCTTTGATTATTCCTAGAGTTCAGAATCCTACCTGATTTCAAAAGATCAATCTCTTATAATCAGAGCAGCCTTCTCATAGGCAGCCAACGCATACTGCAGAGAGCCTGTAATCAACATGTAAGCATGCAAAACTTCCCTATATATAGCCGGGTGGTCGTGGTGCATGCCTTTAGGACTTGGGAGGCAGAGGCAGGGAGATTTCTGAGTTCAAGGCCAGCCTGGTCTACAGAGTGAGTTCCAGGACTGCCCGGGCTACACAGAGAAACCCCTGCTTGAAAAAATGGGAAAAAAAAAACAAAAAAACTTCCCAAGGGTGGAAACTTTCCTCTGAATATAATGTTCCTGAGGGGAAAAGGGAGGAAGGCAGGACTCACTGTCCTCTGCAATTGACACTTCCATTGTTAGGTTTCAGTTTATTATTGGAATATTTGTGGGGAGACAAAGAGGATAAGATATTCAGAATATAATTGATACCTCAAAAAGGAAGACAGGGATATGATCCCCATGAGGACTAAAGATGAAATATTGTTTTCTGAACAGAAGTTTTTTTGATGAGACAGATGATTGTTTGAATTGTTCTTTCCCTGGATATGGCTGAGAGCCATGAAGTTGACCATAATCACAACAGGGGATTGTTGACAGGGGACTCACACGGCTCCATCCAAACCTGGCCCGTGAACTCATGTTTGACAGAGAGACGTGATGCTACAGCTTTATATCCAAGGTCTTTTGCTACTGGTTGGTCAGTTCCTCCTGCTTCAGCAGGTGTTACAGTCTTTCCTTCAGTTGTTCCCCTTTCTGTTCATTAGAAGATTGTGTTCCTAGGGGAGGGTTAGGTTAATCCATGCTCATACATACATAAGTACATACATACATACATACACACATACACACTTCTAAACACACACACACAAACTTCTGAACACATTCTGCACACATTCTGAAATGTATGTATGTACACATGCAAGCATAATGTACTGCATCCTCCTGTTTACCTTTAAGATAAAGCTAATGTAAGAAGAGATCATCCTGGACACTATTAAGAAGAATGTTGTCTATCATTAGCCCACAACTTCTCTACCCATACTCTGCATCCCAGAGGCAGGAAAACAAAAGAATCTTTGAGCACATGGATGTATTGAAGGTTGTGTACTTTCCTCCCTGTTTTTATATTTTTATTTAATTTTATATGTGTGGGTGTTTTGCCTGCCTGAGTATCTGTGCACCACATGCATATTTGGTAACCAACAGAGGAAAAGAGTGGGAGATTAGTCAATGAAGTGCTTGTGCTGTAAACCTAATGGATACACTATACACTGGAGTCTAGGGTATTTCAGCCATGCCTGCTTATAAAGTTCCCTATGGTATGCAGAAAAGATTTGGTTCCCTAGCAAAGGACTTCTGGAGAGTGCTGGAGGAGCTCTGTCCCCACTCTCTTGATCTCACCTAATACTTTCAAGTTACTCTGAGGTGAGCAGCTTCCTTCAAGAGGAGCTCTCTAACCCACAGATTACCTCTACAGCAATGAGCTCTGGAAACTAGAAAATCTCTATCTGGAAGTCAAAATAAATTTTCTTCTCTCTTTTATGAAGGCTATAAGCTTGTTCAATATGTAGAGTCTAAATGTCAACAATAGCAGGAGAATGATTAGGGGTAGGTATGAGGGTTGTTAACCAAGGGGAGGAGTTAAACCAAGATTCAAACCAGCTGTGACTCTGTTCTCTTTCTCTCTTCCACTTGGCTAGCCTTCTCTCCCCTTGGCCACCATCATATCTCAGTTTGTACACCTAAGTCCCCAGGTCTTTCCCTTTACCCATCCCATGGCTTCTTTACCTTTTTGGTTGAATTAGATTGCTATGGGGTTACAGGTGGCATTTGCTCAAGGGGTATCCCAGTACCCCTTGTGCCCCTGATAGAGTCCCCCAGTCTTATAATTTCTTTTGACCATGATCAAGTTCCAGAAGTAGGAGGGGTTCCAGTAGGAAGCTCCTGTAGACTTGCATCCCCAGGTGGCACAATATAATTGTTCTGGGCCTCTCCACCAGTGAACTTCTGCTTGGCTTCTTCCATCCCAAGGGTAAATGTAAATGGTGTTCTCATGCAGGTGATATCTCAGTGGAGGGAAAGCACATCCTGTCACCCCTCCCCCTCAGCCCAGGACCCTCCCTTTCCCATACAGTCAGTTTGCTTCCACTTGTACTCCCATCATGACTGGGGATGACCCATGACTCAAGGCCTGCTGCTAGTTGGCACAGGTCGAACGTGAGGTCGGGCCACCATGTGGCACAGGCTTTCAGCGAGGCCACCATGTCTCTGGTTCCAGCAGAGACCACAGTCTAGGTTGGTGGACAGGCTCATGAGGGCTACAAAGGGAGGAAGGAGGAAGCAGAATCCAAAGGTAGCACCAGGAAGTCATAATCAAGGTTGAGTGATCTTGAGCTTGGGTGGATGAGCCTAACTTCTTAAGTTCTTTGTATCTTTTGGGTATTAGCCCTCTATCAGATAAAGGTTTAGTAAAGAACTTTTCCCAATCTGTAGGTTGCAGTTTTATTGTATTGGCAGTGTCCTTTGCCTTACAGAAGCTTTTCAGTTTCATGAGGTTCCATTTGTCAATTGTTGATTATAGAGCCTCAGCCATATTTTGAATATTAGTCCTCTATCAGATGTGGAGTTGGTGAAAAAAAAATGGTCTCATTCTGTAAGCTTGTGCTTTGCTGTGCAGAAACGAGTCAGTTTCATGATCCCATTTATTAATTGTTGATCTACATGCCTGTGCTAAAGAGATTCTGTCAAGAAAAGTTTTTCCTGTGCCAATGAGTTCATGGCTATTCTTACTTTCATGTTTTTCATGTTCAGTATATATGGTTTTATGATGAAATCTTTGATCCATTTACACCTGAATTTAGTGCAGGTGACAAATATGAATCTATTTACATTCTTGTACATATTGCCATCCTGTTTGACCAGCACCACTTATTGAAGATACTGTTTTATTTTCCTTCTATATTTCTGGGTTATTTACCAAAAATCAGGTATCCATAGCTGTGCAGATTTTTGTTTGTGGCATCATTTGATTCCATTGATAAAATAATATATTTTATCAAATAACTTGAGAGTTTATTACTGTACCTCTATAACTGAAAATCAGGAATGGTGTCTTTATCATGCAGGATTTCTTTTAGCTATTCTGATTTTTTCATTTTCCATAGGATGACAAAATTATTCTTTCATGATATATAAAAAATTATGTTAAAATATGGGTGTGGATTAGCATTGAATCTGTTAATTGCTTTTGGTCAAATGACCATTTTTACTACATTAATCCTACTGATAAATGAGCATGGGAGATCTTTGCATCTTCTGAAATTTTCTTCAATTTCTTCAAAGACTTCAAGTTTTTAATCAAACAAGTCTTTCACTTGCTTTGTTAGAGTTACTCTAAGGTATTTTATATTATTTGAGGCTATTGTGAAAGACCTTGTTTCATTATTTTCTTCTCAATCTCTTTGTAAATTGTTTATGGAAAGCCTACTGATTTTTTAAATTTAATCTTATATCCAACTCCTTTCTTAATTCTTCTTTGAAAGTCTGGTAGTATTATAGGAGAAAAACATTTTTCCCTGAGGTTTTTTGGTTATTAGTCTTTTATTACGTGCTTCTATTTCACTTGGGATTTATAGGTCTGCTTAAATTGTCTATTTGATCTTAATTTACCTTTCATAAGTGATGACAATAGAGAAAACTGTACGTTTCTTTTAGATTTGAAAATTGTGTAGAGCAAAGGTGTTGGTTTTTTTTTTTTTTAAGTGTGCCCTCATGATTCTCTGGATTTACTTGGTTTCAATTATGTCCAGGTTTTTCTTTCAAATTTCGTTAATTTTGATGTTATCACTCCATCATTTCATTAGTTTTGATAAAGGTCAATCTGTATTGTTAATATTCTCAAAGACCCAACTCTTTGTTTAATTGATTCTTTTTGATGTTCTGTTTGTTTCTATTTTGTTTATTACAGTCCTCAACATGATTATATGCTGCAGTGCATTGCTTTTTGGTATGATTACTTCTTTTGGTTCTAGAGCTTTCAAGTGTCCTGTTAGGTTGTTAGGATGAGATCTCTCCAACTTACAATAAGAATGAAATACAATAAATTTTATTCTCAACTCTGCTTTCATTGTGTCCCATAAGTTTGGTATATTATGTATTTATTTTCATTGAAATCTAGAAAGTCTTTAATTTCTTCCTTCTTTTCTCTCTTGATCCATTTTTTTATTCAGTGGAAAATCATTCAACATCCATGAGTTTGTCAATGTGCTGTTGTTTCTATTGTTGCTAATATTCATCTTTAATCCCTGATAGTCTGATGGGGCACAGGGAATCATTTCTGTTATCCTGCATCTGTTGAGCCCTACTTTGTATCCAAATATGAAGTCAATTTTGGAGAATGCTCTAAGGTACAAAGTAGAAGTTATACTCTTTTGTGTTTGGGTAAAAGTTCTGAAATATTTGTTTGGATCCTTTGGTTTATAATGTCTGTTTGTTCTGATATTTCTCTGTTTTGTTTTTGTTGGATGACCTGTCCATTTCTGAGAGGTCCCTTGGTGGGTATTGAAGTGTCCCACTATCAGTGCATGTGGGCATACCTATTATTCAATCCATAGTAGTGTGTCTGCTACTGCTGCTGCTGCTGTTATTGTTGTTGTGTTGGGCAATTTTACACACTTGGACAAAGGCTTTGTAGGTGGGTTGTTATCCTTATCCTTGCATTACAAATGCTGCTGGGCTAAAGGATGTGGACACCTCGGGATCCAAGATCCACTTCTCTCCCTGTTAGGAGTCTCAGCTAGATTCGCCCATAGACCCTCTGGGCCTCCCGAGATTGCCTCCCCATTCCCACTGATCTTTCTTCTCTATCCCCTCTTCTCCCTACATAAGATCTTCCCTGGCCCGCTCACCTCCCCATTCCTTTTTCCAATCAGTTCCCTTCTTCCATCAACCTCAAATATCTATTTTGTTTTCCCATCTAAGAAAGATTTAACCATCCTTTCTTTTGCCCTCCTTGTTTTTTGGTTTCTTTAGGTCTGTTGATTATAGCATGGTTATCTTGTACTTTATGGCTAATACCTACTTTTAAGTAGGTATATGCCACGCATGTCCATTTGGTTCTGTGTTACCTAACTCTGATTAATTTCTAGTTTCATCCATTTGCCTGCAAAATTTGTGATGTCCTTGCTTTTAATGGCTGAATAGTATTCCCTTTGTGTAAAACTACCACATTTTCTGAAGAATCATAATCATTCTTCAGTTCAAGAACATCTGGTTGGTTTCCAGATTCTGGCGATGCTAAATTAAGCCATTATGAACCTGGTTTAACAAGTATCCTGGTGGGATGTGTAGCATCGTTTGGGTATATGCCCAAGTGTAGTGTAGCTGGGTCTTGAGGTAAAACTATTCTCAATCATCTGAGGAACCACAAAAAATGATTTCCTCAGATGACTGTATGAGTGTGCACCTCCAACCCCAGAGAAGGTAGAGGGCTACCCTTGCTATACAAAAAGCCTGACAACATGATTTTATTCTTTATTTTCTGTGTGTTGTGATAGGAAGGACATTGATTGCCTGTCTAACTGTCTGCCTTCTGACCAGCCTGCCTGCCTTCTGGTCTTTCTGTCTATGAACCCCTGCATGTCTGGTGCATTCATATGCTGATGAAGGGGTCAGTTCTGCTGAAATTAAAGTTGTGGATGGCTGTCAGCTCTTTCTTGCCTTCCCTGTGGGTGAGACTTCTGGCCCTGATCTACAATTCTTGGGGCATATACAGTCCTAGAAAGCAATGATGGCCAACATGCCTGTAGACCTGATTTTATTATTGTTTTATGTGTCTGTGTGTTTGGTGAAGGGATTGCCTGCCTGCCTGGTTTATTGCCAGCCTGTAACCCTATCAGAAGCCAGATGAAGGAGTCAGATCAGGTAAAATTAAAGTTATAGTTGGATGTCAGTTGCCAATTGCTTGCCCTGTGTATGGAGGGACTTGAACCCATGGAACATAGAAACATAATGGGCAAAGGCAGAAGGGCTATTTGTTAAGATTCTGTCAGCCATTTTAGTATTATAGAGTTATGTCTCAGGAGCTCCTTAGTCACATTAAATAAGAACAATGGGAAATACAATAAATTTGTGTGCTAGTTTTCCCATTTTAACTTATAGATACTTGATTATCTCTAAGGTATACAGATAAAAGAATGCTTACATCCTTGAGATACTTCAAAATAAACAAACTAACACCACTAACAACAACAACAACAACAAATATTCAAATTGCAAATTTCCTTTGCCTTTGATCCATGGCTACTTTCATTACTTTTCGCATGCAAGGAAGGGATCAGAATCCCTTACATTTGAATCTAAAGCTTCAGTCAAATAGCTGCTGATGAAGTAAATAGTTCTGGTCCTTGATTCTGGAAGGTTCTGTGGTTTCCATGCTATAACTTTCCTTAGTCACTCCTCCATAGACAGATGAAGGAGACATGCATTGAGGGCTGCTGAAACTGTTATGTGTCCCCTCTCTCACATGTATATTTCTATTACCTATTTACTACCCACTGCATGTTTGTGTTTGAAAGAGATTTACTTATTTATTTTTTCAGTATATACTAGGCCACAATTCCTGCAAAAAAAAAAAAAAAAAACCCAACAACCAATTTGACTACTGAAATCAATACACTATTGCACTTATCCAATGTGGGATCGAATCTCTGGGTTCTAACTCTGTCTTACCTCCAGAAGGATTTATAGAATAACTATGAGTATTTATATTTATATTTATCTATTTATTTAATTGCTCTTTATTGTCTGTAGTTCTTTCTGCCTCTGTCTTTCAAGGCTACACAGAGAAACTCCATCTCAAATAAACCAAAACTAGCTAAGTCTGCCTGGTATGTAGAAGGACTCAAGGATAATTAATTATGCTTGCCTTTTATTATGAATTTTAATGAAAAATATCAATAAGACTTAAAATTTGAAAGGGCAATAGAAACCCCATTCCTCTACATTAAAGACCTCATTTGCCTCCATTTAAGGATCAGGTACGATTTTTAAAAAGTCATAAGACACAAGCTACAGGCATTGACCATACGTTCCAGATACTAAGTCATAAAACAGCAGCTCAAAGAACAGACCATAAACTCCAGAACAGATCACAAAACCTCCAAGAACAGCCTGGGGACAATCACAAATATTGGGAAATACCTTATCTCAGAAAAAAACATCTGGGCTGGGCAGCCCTATTTCATCACATGGTTGAATGTTCATGACACAGGAATACAGAACAGGAACCACCTTTTAGACTCTAGCACCCATCAATGAAATTGCAGATTACCTAATGCTTCTAGAAAGTTCCCTTGGTTCTTTATGAGAAGGAATGCATACCTTTTTTGGGGTCCTCATTTTAAAGAATGGTTGACTCCTGCATGCTGTTGGTTTCATCAGAATGTTTTTGCATACTATCTGAGGTTCTGGTCTTCCTTCATCGATTTTTGTACAAATACAAATGATTGATTCATGTATCTTGGGATTTTATGAGACTTCTGGTTGCTTTTAGGTGCTTCCTCACAATTCTGCACATTCAAAGTGGGTTTAATTGGGTTCTGGTCCTCTAGAGGCTACTAAACAAAGAAAAAAATATGACCTGCCAAATTAGGTCACAGGGCTGCTTCCATCTTCTGGAGGTCATTAGCCAAGATGGAAAGATGGATACCATCCACATGGCAACATACATCTTGGTGAGGTCAATCAAATGACAGAACAAGAAATTAGAAACAAATAAACAAGCAAACACAAAAACTTCCATGGGTTATAGAAAGAACAGGAAATTGGGAGTAGACATACATGCCTTTAATCTCAGTCTCAGAGAGGCAGCAAAAGACAAACTGAGTTTCTTCCTTGACAGTGATTTCTCCACACTGACAAATCCTATGTCAAATACACCCTGTCCCACTCGCTCAAAATTATCCATTTTACCTTTCCAGACTTATGTCTGAGGAGACTCCTACTTATGTTACACAAAAACAAAACAGTATGTGGTAGAAATTTTAATCCCAACCCATGAGTTCTTACCCCACCTTGATTATTTAGATTTTGGATAAAAGACATACAACTTTTATTATTTATAAGCCTTAAACAACACAAGGAGAGCCAGGCAGATATCTACCCTCCATCTTATTAGAATTTACCCTTTTGTGAACAACTTTAAGTGATTACTTATTATGTTTCATTTGTGCTGATATTAACATTGATTGGCAAGTGAAGATTATAGCTTTTGGAGATGGCTCAGATGGAAGGGCCCTATCTGCTTCTCTTTCTGTGGCTCCTTGAGTTCAATTCCAAGAGAGCCACATAGAGTGTCCTCCTATGTTCTGCTGCCCTCTTGTGGCATGTAGGCATATATGCAGATTGAGCATGCACATACATCAAAAACTAATAAATAAATAAGTAAATAAATAAATTAACAAAAAACATTGGAGAGTTTGTCTTGCTATGGTGGTGCAAGTGGCTCTGTAGGTTTGAGGCTAGCTAAGTCTACAGAGTAAGTCCCAAGGCTGCCGTTGTTACCCAAAAAGAAATGTTATCTCCAGACAAAATAAAACAAGGCAATAGAAGATTATGGTTTTTATTTTACACTTATATCTTCCCTCTAGTGTCATTGTTTCTTGAACTTAGATACAGTCCTGTTTAACTTCTTTCTTTCTTCCTTCCTTCCTTCCTTCCTTTTCTTTTCTTTTTTTCTTTCTTTCCTTCTTTCTTTTTTTCGGTGGCAATTGGAGCTATACATTTCCTCAGAGACTGATTTTACTCTGTGGCAAGGGTTGTATAATGTTGTGTTTTCCACATGTTGTCTTCCAGCTTTGGATGTCTCCTCCCTACACCATCAGGTTGTGTGTAAGAAAGGGGTACAGTTACCAGGCCTAAACACTGTGACCTCTGCACTTCTCACTGTAGTTCTTGGATTTCCTGTGGACATGTGTACTTTGAAGTCCTCACACAGTCCACTCTGTTCCTGAGTTCCATTTGAACCTCTTCCCCAAGGCCAGAAGGGAGGTTGATCCACTTCAATGCATGCCCTCCCTGTCCATTGCAGGAATGCCCCATGCTTGAGAACCCCCCAGTGCTCCTGGAGCATTCCAGGCTTTGACCCTCAAGGTACTCACTTCTGAGTTGATGGTGGTGCTTTCTGTTTCTTGGTATGTCACCTGTGCTCCATTTTGCAGTAAGAGGCCTGAGGGGGTCAAAAGAAAGTATGGTAAAAGGGGTTCTGGCATTGCCCGTTGTCTGAAAAGGGAGACCTTTGTTTGATGAGTGTCTGCCCCAATCTGCTGCATTCCTCTGTAGGGCCATGTAGAGAGGGGCTGAATGGTAAAGGCTAGTTTTTTTTTTTTCTTCAATGACTTTTAGCTACAATGCATGTGGGCCCGGTGTCTGTCCCACTCTGTTCAAGGACACTCAGTGTACCATGGAGGACAGGCCTTAGTGCGGATGCTCCACACTTCCCGTGGAGGCCTTATTTACTGCATTTCACTCATGGAGCTAGTTTTTGGTTGTTGTGGCCTGGGGCTCATTCGGTTGGTGACATCCCACCCTCAGCGAGAAAAAGTTGCATTCTCTAGGTATCTGAGAACCTCCAGATGCTCCTGGACCATTCCAGGCTTTGACCCTCAAGGTGTTCACTTCAGAGTTGATGGGCCTGCTATGCTCAAAAGGGAATTCTGTGGATGCCCAGTCTGACCCCCAAGGCCTGCTCTAAACATCTTCTGCAGTAGCTTTGGCTGCATGAATCCCCACTCCACTCCTGTCTTCAGTGGGGCAAGCATTTACTTTTTAGTTTACTGTGGCCCATGCCTCCTCACTCAAGATTTGAAGAGGGATCACACATGTAGAGCTTTTGTCCTGGGTATGCAGAGGTGTGGGTTCTTGTGGTGGCAGAGAAAGGCATTGCACACTGTCTTGCAAAGATCCAAACAATAAAAGGTATGGGGAGGAAATTAGGAGGCTACATGGAACACCTAAAAATCATACCTGGTTCAATGCCCAAAAAATGTTCCTGTGAAAAAGAGACAGATCTAAGGAATACCCATTGTACTTTATAACCATGAGTAGACAGACAGTGCCATGCTAGAATACTGGTTCCACAAGTTCCTCTCAGACCCAGAAAGCGAGAGCCCTGGCCCTGGTGACCCAGCAGCTCCTGGAGTGACAAAAACACTCTAAAGGTCCATGGGGACTGTGCCAGGCCATATTGGCTTGAAATCTATGGCCACAGCAACCTCTCAGACTCAGAAATCTAGAGTTGGTCATGAGCATAGTCAGAATCACTATGTGTAGACCTTCCACTGAATCTCAAGGTTCTGGTGCTTATTCCTCAATTAAGAGACCTCACCCCTGGTTCAAAGCAAGGGGGATTAGGAGTAGGTAAAGACTCATAGATTAAGCAGAAATTTGGCTATATTTGGTTTGCATCCTGCCAAGAGTTTCCACTCCTTCCAGGAACTTCTGGTGATCATATTCTGCAAAAAATTGAGACTGGAGATTAGCTGCTAGTAGCACCTTTGAGAGTTTCCTTGTATGCCTATCCTCTGGAGCCTCCCTGTTGCTAAAGACTTTTTTGGCTATAGCCAGGAGTTCAGCCATGAACTTACCTTCAAATCTTTCCAGTTATTGGATATTTTGGTGGATAACTTGTGCTGCATTGTTGACAAATGCCATGTTCACAGCAGATTGATTTTTGCCACACTTCTGGGTCCTCTTGAGCAATTCCCCTGGGCTTGAGTCCTAACCTTGTATAACTTTTTCTATATTAGACAATTTTTGGTACTTGTAGTGGCTTTTCAGAGACCTCTCATAAAAATCTAGTGATAGACTTTTAACTTTTCCTGATCCCAGTCAGGATGGGCCAAGAAAAGCTGAGTTAATGTCACCTTGTACTGTGGTAAGAAGGCTATTTGCACCCAGAGCAAGTTTCCAGAGTGCTGATGTCACCCATTCTCATTCTTCAGTCATGAAGAGGATGTGCAGAGTTTAATATGTCTATGAGGACAGAGGGTTTCTCTGAAAACATGGGATTCTGCATCTTCCAGTTGTATAAATCACTAGCAGAAAAGGGGATGTGTGTTGTGCAGTATCTGCTCTGTCCATGGGGGTGTGGCAGTTGCCCTAAAGGCAGTGCAATTATGATGGAATCTGCCTGTTCTTTCTGAGGGATCATATGTGGGGAGGACTAGCTATGTTCACTCCTGCTTCTCCAGGGCCCAAATTCTATCTGTCATTTGCAAGGGATGGTCATGCAACAGGAAAGGGTGATAAGGAGGCAGAAAAGAGATCCTGAACTTATGGATCAGGGGTAAGACTGCTTGCTTGCACTTCTTTGGCAACTCCTTGACCTGTAAGGTCACTTGGTTAGGTGGTAGAAAAGGCCTTATCCTGATTTTATAGGGGGAGGGTCTTGACTAGAAGTTGACAGTGATGGCACTTGATGAGGGTGCCCAGGATTTCCATACATAATACCTTTAACTAAGTAGATAGCAGGAATATGAAAAGTGCCTCCTTCTGGCCCTCTCACCTTGAAAACTGGCCATATATTACTGCAAAAACAAAACAAAACAAAACAAAACAAAAAAAAAAAAAACAAAAAACAAACAGTCAATCTCCCCAATGGAGCAGCTAAGCACAAAGTCCCCACCAAAGGATTGAAGTCCTTGAAGTGTGACTGGACTAGGTCCTATGGGATGCAGCCAGTCATCTGCCCCACAGTAGTTCTCAAGTAAATAAAGAACAAATGAAACAAGCACAAAAACATGAAAACAGGCCTACAGTGGTCCAGGAAAGAAACCAAAAGAAGCCTCTTTTACTACCCTTTCTTTTCACATCCCTCAAGTTTTTCACACAGAACCAATGAAATGTGCTCCAGGAGTGTTTGCCATCCCACGGCCTTGGTCAAACTGAGTACACCAGGAAGGAGAGCAGGGGGCAGGGGATGCTGAAAGTGAATGGTCTAGAAAAAGAATCGTGAAGCCCCGACAATGTTCTGATCAAGGCCCAATGTTTAATGGATAACTCTGAATTTAAAGGGGAGAAACCCATCCCCCAATATGCCAGAATCTGGTCAGGAAAACAGGCTCAGCTGCTCAGTGGGTAGCTGGCTCCTTGCAGGAAGCTGCAGATCTGGAAGAACAATAGATTCTCCTAGGTCTGAAGGCTCTACCCTAGGTAGGCAACTGTGGTAAAACAAGGTCTGAATTACCCTGCTCAAGGCTGGAGGAAGGGCACAATTCCTCCCTATTTATTTATTAAAAATTAGCTGGACTGGGGCACTGGATTGACTTATCCTCTATGGTCCTTCCTGGGAATTATGGTGGTTGGTTGCTGCATCTGGCTTACGACTGTGTCTATACTCTCTCTTACCCATCCCAGAGGACACTAGCAGATCGCTTGTGTTATTTAAACAAACATGGCCATATTAGTGCTTATTAATAAACAAATAAGGCATTTCAGTTCATGCCTCTGTCTTAGGTTGATAAGAGTCATAGGCATCAGTGGCCTGTTTTTGACTGCTGGGTGCAATTTGAGCATCCAGAGGACTGCAAGCATGGCACACACATGAACTGGATGGGAAGGGCATGTACCACAATGGATCAATCAACCACACTTCCAGGCTTGGGGAAGAGCTTTAAATGGAACACAGGATCTAAGTGAACTGCATGAGGATAACAGAACACCTAATGTCCACAGGGACCACATGAACCAAACTAAGATGTGTAGAGGATCATTGTCTTTGGGCTGAATAGCCACACCCCAGCCTTCTACACACCATTAACATTGATAGGGAGGAGAGGCAGGGGCCTGCTGGCAGAAAGAGGAGTGTGGCCACCACTTGCAATGAATGACTATTCCCCATGAGTGTCCATTTCTCAAATGGCATGGTGTAGGTCCCAGCCAGAAGAGAGTACAAGAACACCACATCAGTCCACAGAAAAGGAGAGTGGCAGATGCTATAGGGAACAACAAGCTGGATCTTCTGTGGACAAAATGAGCAAGCTGGGACTCAAAAGTGAACAATTCAAGCAACCAAATCAAGAACAACAGAAAAAGCAAGACAAAGAGCCTCCTCCCTCCCCCAATAAAAGCAAAACATTTTTGAGAACTTCACTTCTCCACGAAGCAAATGATGGAGGCTCAGAAACAAAAATGCAACAAATAACAAAAACTTGCTCACTTCACCTCTGAAAGCAATGCTGTGAAAAGGGCAAAGTAGTGCACTTAGGACTTACCTGACAGAGAAACAGAGACACACGAATCGAGGACCTGTGGAAATTTGGGAACTCAGTGAAAGAAACACCAAGTGGACCTGTCATGGAGGAGAAACAGGAATCTTCAGCACACACAAGTGCTCTCCTTGCCCTTAGCTCCACCATTCACTCAGTCCAGGTGACAACGAACATGGAGAAAGAGGGAACGCCTGGCATGCAGATATATATTAACATACTGTTCTTTGGTTGGTGACATTAAAGAACAGGACACTTCAATGCTGTTGGCTTTTCTGGCCACCAGTTTTTCTGCCCTATGGCTCAAGTTCCTGAAGATCCATCTATTTATGATTCCTGCTTCCTGTGTTTACTTACTTGTATGAGTGCACTCTCTGGTGTGCCTTGTGACAATCAGGCACTGTGTGTTATTTGTGTGTATTCTGATTTTTTTAATTTCTTGTTCTGTGAATTTATTGTACATTGACCTCTCCAAGATCAAATCCAACATTATTATTATCATTGTTGTTGTTGTTGTTGTCGTCGTCATCATTGTTATCCGAGGTTAGAAGGGTCCTAGAGGACAAAAACAAACTAGTAAGACTCCAAGCTGAAGCTCCATTGAGTCCAGACTGGGCCACATCCGCTGGGAGGCTGGGGCCACAGCATCCTTTAGGCCTGGGAAATCCAGAGCCCCAAGAAGTGAAGGAAGGCTGGTGTCATAAACCTCCAACTCCTTCCCAGTTCTGACTCTGTCAGCTTGTTTGTGGGTGGGGGTGGGGTTTAAAGGTCTTCCCTCTCTGCCTCAGAAATCCAGTGGGGAAGTGGTTAAAGGCAGGGGCTATCCCCTATCTTTTGGTGTTGCTTAATAGGAGAATGTAGCAAGCATAGTGACTCATTTTCTCATGAAAATCAACTCAAAACATCACATAAAACTATCATTTGCATTAGTATGGATTCTTGAAAGAAATGAACTAATGTGATTGATGATTAGTTGAGGTGCATGGATAAGACAGAACTAATTATAGAAATTGACTCAGTCAATAATAATAATAAAAATAATAGTAATAATAATAATAATAATTCCTATGACATGTCACATGTCTCCTAAGCTGTTTTTTCAGAAAAATGATTTTTACCTTATATAATTATAACAAAACCTTTTGTAAATAATATAAAATCAAATTTCAAAGAGACAGGGACAAATAATAATAACCAAATATCCAAAACAAAAAACTAAAAGCTGCTCAGTCTATATTTAGAAAATTCTGATATTAGTAGCAGTAAGAGAAGCAATGTATATCATTTAAACAACATTCACTGTTCTTTGCAGCCATGCAGACTGTCATTGCTTATACATTAACAGTGACCTCTGGCAGCTAAATTTGCAAACTATTCTGGACTGTCTCCAACTCGCCAGCAAGGCATTAACAACCCCCTTAAAATTAGAGTACAGGGAGAATAGATTTTTTTAAAGGTTTATTTATTGATTTTATGTTTGTGAGCTTCATTCAAACTAACAGCAGAGGGCAACAGATCCCATTACAGTCTCACTATGTTGCTCAGGCAGGTCTCTAAACTCCTGGGCTTAATACCTCAGCATATTCCAAGGAGCTAGGACTGCAGGTGCCCACCATCTGCCTGGCTCCAAACAGCCCTTTGAATATCCTGTTTTGTAATCTGTAGTAGCCCAAATAACTCTTGTCTCTTTTTTATTCAAACTTAAAATAGATTTGTTGTACATGATTACAATATTTTAACCTAATAAAAACTATTGACATCCTTGGTTTGAAGCACAGTATCCTTTTTCAGTAGAGTATTCAAAAATCAAGATTTCTGTGGTTATGTTTTGGCAGTCTTTGAAATCAAGGCCAGTGCTTTCCCCATGCTAAGCAAGTATCTCTTTAAATGAATTACTAGTAATAGTGAAATAACCAGTTTCTAGAGATTACTGCATAAAAGGTGAGCACTCTAAGCATCTTCCAAAATGTAATACTTACAATACTGTAATCACATACATTCTATTACTCTATTATAAACTCCCATTTTACAAATAAGGAAAAGGTTGCATAGAAATATTAAATATTTTCTCTAGTTCACATAACCAGAAAACAAAGGAGCTGGAATCCATACCTAAACTATTTGTCCCAAGAACCTGGGCTTTTGACTATTAAGCCATACTCCTAATTTATAGATACAGGTCCTTGACTCAGGTATCACAGTGTCTGTCTAGAAGCTTCAGGAGAGAGGCAGTGACCTCTCTCTGTTATTACTATCTCTGTTCTTTAGTGGGGGGCTAATATCCTTTTAGTTCCTCGAGATATCCCAGAGAATTCATGTTGCCTATGATTTTACCCTGAGCCATCTTTGACCTTTGACCTAAACAGAACCTTCAGCTTCTTCACACTCAGGACAGATGTCTTCATTTCTGCTAGAATTCATTTTGTTATCAACACAGTTGCATGTCTATCTGGGACACTTGCCCAACAGTAGATTAGGAGCAATCGGTTGTTCATCAAGAGGTGATCATTTGCTCATTAAGCACTATTTTGTCCACCCAGTTTTTAGAAAAGTTGAGATATACTGAAAGATCATTGGATGAATTAATGCAAGGGTTTCAGGAAGAGAGGGAGAGGAAGCAGGTAACACCCAAGAGTAGGATGCTGGCCTGACCTCTGTAAAGGAGAGAAGGCAAGAAAAAGAACCAGTCTTTAACATAGGGTACGACAGACTTAGTCAATCAGTGCCGGGTGTCCAGTCAAAGGCATGGGTGAAGGGAGTTTCCTGTCTCATATAAATAGGCCTGTGCTGCTCCATCTGGCACTGATGAGAAGAAGAGTTCACAAGTGCAGCCTCCATGTGAGGTTAGGGAGGAGGAGATGCAGAAGCCTGGCTGCCCAGATTGATAATCAGATCTGCTGCCCAGATTGGATATCAGAGGCACGATTTGTGTTTTTGTTGGTTTGTGGGAGTTGTTTTCCTTTTCTTGTTTTGTTTGATTTTTTAAGGACAGGGCCTCATTGTATATCCCTGGCCAGTCTGGGACTCACTATATATGGCAGGCTAGTCTTCAGTTCGAGATCTGCCTGTGTCTTCTGGGATTAAAGGCTTGTGCCACTATGCCAGCTCAGAGACCTGTTTTTATGGCCACTACATTGAGGCATCAGAGGTGAACAGGACATGTAAAGTTTAAACTTTCCAATGTGGCTGTATCTTCTATTTTTAACCACCAAGGATGGAAATTCCTTTCCCATTACCAATACCCAAGCCCATTTGCAAGTTATTGATTCCTTGATCAGTCCTTTTCCTCTTTCTTTTTTCTGCCCCAATCCTGACAGTTGATCTTGCACATTTTCATACCCCAAGTGTGACCCTGCCTGTCATGCTGAACTCTACTGCAAAAATTCAGTAACTCCTGCACTCAAGAGCTGGAAATAAGCAGAAGTGGTGGTAAGGTCAGGTTAGGGTGATAGAGAAGCTGCTTTCATGCTGATGGCCATTTTCAGCTTTCTGAGGAAATATCATACTTGAGTTTTTAATGATTTAATTTTATCTGCTAGCCAAGTTGACTCCTCTTTCCTTTACTTTTGGTGGGAAGATACAAATGTAAAATGATGGTGATGATGATGTAGTTCTGACTGTCCTGAAACAGTGCTCAGTGATAACAGTTGTTCTGTTCTGCATAGAAAGATCAGTCCTTTCTTGAAAGAATGGAAGAAAGAACGAAAGAGAAGGAGCGAAAGAGAGAGAGAGAGAGAGAGAGAGAGACAGACAGACAGAGAGAGTGAAAAACAGAGACAAGACAGAGAGTGAGAAACAGAGGGAGGGATTGTCAGTTGTCTTGGGATGTGAAGAGCAGCCAGTGCTTTTAACTTCAGAGCCATGTCTCTCCAGTGGCAAGTTTTCTGCATGAAATTAATCATGGTTTCAGGGTGAAAAGGGGAAATCATTTGAAATGTAAATAAAAAATATATCAAATAAAAAAAAAAGTTAAAAAGACCCAATGGAGTACTATTCAGCCATTAGGAACAATGAATTCATGAAATTCTTAGACAAATGGATGGAGCTGGAGAACATCATCCTAAGTGAGGTAACCCAGTCTCAAAAGATCATTCATGGTATGCACTCACTAATAAGTGGATATTAGCCTAGAAAATTGGAATACCCAAAACATAATCCACACATCAAATGAGGTACAAGAAGAACAGAGGAATGGCCCCTTGTTCTGGAAAGACACTGAAGCAGTATAAGGCAAAACCAGAACAGGGAAGTGAGAAGGGGTGGATGGGAAAACAGGGGGAGGCAAGGGGGCTTATGGGACTTTCGGGTAGTGGGGGACCAGAAAAGGGGAAATCATTTGAAATGTAAATAAAAAATATATCGAATAAACAAAAGAAAAAAAATTTACTGTGAGGAAAAACAACAAATAAGCTATTGGGATTGTCACTTTCTTGTGCCCTTCATCGATGACTCTTTTAATTACTTTTAATCACTGAAATTTTTGCCCTGGGCATGTGCTCCACAGGGCCAGGTGATGGTCAAGGAAACTAACTTAATCGCTACTGGCCCTTTGCCACTAGTGACCTATATAACTGGAGAACGCAGAAATCCCCCTTTTCAGACAACCCTTGAGATTTCAGTAAACTCTTGGAGACAGGTCTCTTGAGCCACCAGCCAACTTGGGATGACTGCCGACAGTGTTTGCAGGTTCTTTTCACCACAGAAGAGAAGGACAAAATCCAGACCAAGGCCAAGTAATTGATTCCTCATACTATGGGAGAAACCACCAGAACCAAGCAGCTATTGATGGCTTTACCTTAATCTGCCCAGATTGGGATACCAATACTGCTACAGATGAAGAATATCTTATATTGCCAGGCTCTCTTGGCAGGTCTGAACTGCAGGCAGGCTCACTAATCTGACCAAGGAAATGATATTATTCAGGGAGATAATGAGAACTCCACAGCTTTCTTAGTATTACTGGGGCATTCTGATGAAATACAGCCTCACTGGATGTTGAATTACCAGAAGTAAAAGCAGTGATAGCTCTAGTCTTTATCACCCAGGCAGCACCAGACATCAGGAAAAATCTTAGAGGGTTGAGGGGTTAGGAGAACAGAGGCAGAGAAACTAAGTGAGAGTGGCAGAGAAAGTGTTTAATGGAAGAGAAAGTACAGAGGAGAAGATAAAGGCAGAGAAATGAATTATTAAATTATTTAATCTGCTTATTGTCTGTTTGTCTGTCTGTCAGACTGTCTGTGTCTCCGTGTGTTGTCTGTCAAGGTTATAAGGAGTGCCTGTGACACAAGAGCAATCTGTTGGTTGATATCAATCTTTGGTTGATAACAAGGGAAGTGCCTGGCATGAGCCAGCTGAGGTGACAGCAGTTCTTGCAAGCAGGTTGGTGCCTCGCAGAGCTGGTGTCCTGTTTGAGAACAGTCTCTCTTTCTAGGAGGTTGTACCAGGGGATTTATAGATGGAATAGTAGATACTGTACCCTGGAAAAATTATAAAGTTGCTTTAGCATTGATGAGGTCTAGAGAAGTCTTAAATCCTGCATCAGAGGTCTTTTTTCCCTCCCACCCTTAATCTCTAAATTTTCTCCACATCCCCAATGGCATGAGATATGGATTTCTGAGACTGAGAAAATGCTGTGCCCCCTCCCCCAACCCTGAACAAAACCAGCCTGGAAACAACTCTGTGGAGCTAGGGAGGTAGTTTTCCAGACATGGCTGGTGTTGGAGGCCTGTGCCCTGTGTCTCATGTTTCTTCTACTCTTCTGTTCCAGCCCTCTCCTCTCACCTGACTCACCTCTACCACCTGAGCCATCTCACCTTGTGTTCTGGTTCCTGTGCCCTGTGGGAACCCATGACAGCTGACTGGCACATAGGGATGGGTGAGGTTCAGAGAATGTTGGAAGGCATGGAGGGCTGTGTGGAAGGATCACTGAAGGTCAATGAGTTGCCTGTGGAAGTCGGGTTGGTGTGGCCTTAAGTAGGAATGGCAGTCAGTGACAGTGCTATTTGCCACAGCCCAGCTACCTCCATGCTATGTGGAGAAGAGGCAACAAGAGAGACAGAGCAGTGAAGAGGGGTGTTTGTCTTTGTGGCTGGCATTAAACAAAGGTGGTCACATCTGTGTATTGAGACATTTTGGGATGGAAACTTAACTCCTCCCTCTTTTCTTTTCCTTGGTTCCCACTGGTCCTCCCCCTCCATGCCCTGCCTCTTGCTCCAGGAGCCTCCTGGAGCTGCCTGTGATGTCTGCTGGCCCCTAACAGAGGCTGTGACTGTTGTGAAGGCCTGCAACAGGTGTCTAAGCTGATTTGATTCCTGACCAGGGATCTAAATGTCAAAAAGAAGCAACTCAATGAAATGCAGGTAACAATGGGAGTAACTAGGATTCTCTTAAGATAGCCAAGTGCCTTGTCACCTAATTAGTGAGCCAACTGAATGGATGAACAAGATTTCTACTGTCCCTGTTCACTTTCCAGTGAAACCACACCCAAGTGAAAGGGCTTGGTGGAATACATGGGAAAAGAAGACCTTATTGAGCTTGACTCTAGTCTGGCAAGGTAAAGAGATGGGAAAAGTGTAGAATAACACTTCATACTACTTCATGGTTAATGATTTAATTTTATTTGCTTCCTAGCTATTGTGCTTTTTCCTCTCTTTTTTGGTGGGAACACATAAATGTAAAATGATGATGATAATTATGATGATGATGATGATGATGATGATGTAGTTCTGGCTCAACTATACTCAGAGATCTCAGACTGTCTGTTTTATGTAGCCAGTCCAAGGGTAAGTTGGTTTATATAGCCAAATGATGCAGACAGACAGAAAGAAAGAAAGAAAGAAAGAAAGAAAGAAAGAAAGAAAGAAAGAAAGAAAGAAAGAGAGAAAGAAAGAGAGAAAGAAAGAGAGAAAGAGAGAAAGACAACAGATATACAGAAACACAAATATAAATAACTTGAAAAAAACCAACATATACACTCACACACACACACAGACACATACACACACACACAAGAAAAAGCAAAATATGTACTTGTGATTTGTCTTATGAGGGGCATGGCAAGCATTGGCCTAGGGTGTCTCAAAAGCCCTGTGTTCCATTCTGTCAGTTCTCTATAAACTTGGGTGTGTTGCCCATGACTGTAATCCCAACACTTAGCAGCTGAAAGAGAAGGATCAGACCATCTCCCAATAAATCAGATCTATGCCTGGTCAAAAAGAGTCCCTCTAAAAAATTAAAATAATTATTTTCTGACCAAAGTGAAAACATATTCCTGGAAATAAAACACAAATTGGAATTTGAAGCATTTCACCATACTTTTAATTTGCTCTAACTCTGTTTTAATCTTCCAAAAGAGGGCAGGTAGAGAGTGGGCAGCAGTGGTGGCAGCTAGGAACAGAAACAAACAAACAAACAGAAAACCAAACTCCAAGAGGTTAAGTGTTTTTAATATGATACCTAAATGACATAAAACAGACCTGACTTCTCTGCCTCCCTCCCCTGATAATGTGTTTGGAGGCTACCTTTCCATAATCGTTCCTGTTCCTTGCTCCACTCATTGATTCTTTAGTCATGTAGTTTCACTGAAGCCTCCCTCTTCAAGAGTGATCTTGCCTGTTTTCAAAGCTCCCTGGCATACAGTCCTTAGGGGGAGGGGGTGTGTGCTGAGAGAGTGCATGCTGTGTTCCTGTTCCCTAAGTTCACACTCCTACTTCCTATGCTTGATTGCTTAAGTGCCCTCTTGTGGTGACTTGTCATAACCAGGCACTGTGTATTTCCTTGTCAGGTATTCCAGCTTTCTCCATGGTCCTTGTCACCTGTACCAGATGATATGGCTGAGGAGACCACCTACTTTGTGCTGGTGTTTCCTGGTGTCAGGTGACAAGCTTTGTCTTGTTTGTTTGTTTGATTTTTTTTGTTTTTATTTTTCCTTTTTCTCCTTCTTCTGTCTTAGTTTGGGTTTTACTGCAGTGAACAGACACCATGACCAAGGCAACTCTTATGAAGGACAATATTTAATTGGGGCTAGTTTACAGGCTCTGAGCATCAGTCCAGTATCATCGAGGCAGGGACACGGCAGCATCCAGGCAGGCACTGTACAGGAGGAGCTGAGAATTCGACATCTACATCTAAAGGCTGCTAGCAGAATACTGGCTTCCATGCAACTAGATGGAGGTATTTAAGCCCATCCACACAGTGCCACACCTACTCCAACAGTGCCACACGTACTCCAACAGGGCCATACCTTCTAGTAGTGCCACTCCCTGGGCCGAACCTATACAAACCATAACAAGGCTCCACTTTCATACATATACGAATACAAGTGACTGTTCTCACACTAGTTCACACAGACAGACAAACAGGTACACACACACACACACACACACACACACATGAATATGTTTTGAAATTAAATTAAATACACAATAAACTAACAAGAAATTAAAAACAAACTTTGTGTGGGGGGGCGAATATTCTGCTGCCATTCTGGTTTGTGATACATGGTGATGGACATCACCCATGAAGTCACAGGGTTGCTTTTTTCTTGCTGGTGTCACCAGAAAAGATAACTGTCATTCTCATCATGGCTTCCACCTTTGTGAGGTCAATGTAAAATAAATTCACAAAATGAAAAATTAAAAAATAAAAAATTCAATATATAGGTTGAAAAAAGAAAGAAAGAAAGAAAGAGAGAGAGAGAGAGAGAGAGAGAGAGAAAGAAAGAAAGAAAGAAAGAAAGAAAGAAAGAAAGAGAAAGAAAGAAAGAAAGAAAGAAAGAAAGAAAGAAAGAAAGAAAGAAAGAAAGAAAGAAAGAGAGAAAGAAAGAAAGAGAGAAAGAAAGGGAGTGTGGGTGGGAGAGAGATAGAGGGAGAGGAAGGGAGGGAGAGAGGCAGGAAAAGGAAGGAAACATGGTAATCCATGCCTTTGATTGAATTACGGGGTGGTGGGGGGCAGAGGCAGAGGCAGGACATGATAGGCCTGTCTAGTATGTAGAGATAAGTTAATGAATTAATAAATTCATGAATATAGAAAAAGATACCCATACATACATACATATATACATACATACATACATACATACATACATACATGCATATATGGTGGCTCAGATGGCAAACCTGCTGGCTCTTAAAGATTATGTAAAATATTAAGGCCTACCTGGAATGTTAAGGCCTAGGTAAAATGCTAAGGCCCTGGTAAGATCAGTTAAGGACTATGAAACTTATCTGCCTAGCATGCCATCTTGTGCTGTTTCTAATATCATAAGGAAATGGTCTCTTATGTTGTTTCTGCTGCGACTAGGAAACATTCTCATGCCCAAGCTGATTCCATATGCTGTTAGGCTCTGTACCCTTGGAAAGAAATCATGACAGAAGTCAGCTGAACTACGTTGTTGTATAGCTACCCACCATGAGCTTGAACCAACACTGACCACTCAGAACCATTTTCTGCACCTGTGTACAAGCAGTTAAGAGTATATATTTGTTTTCATATGCTGTCCTGGGGGTTGAACTCAACATAAGAAATATATTTGCAGCAATATAAAAAACTATTTGGAATAAAACTTCCATTTTGAGGAGGGTTTGAGTAAAGTGTATGTTCACAGTACAGGATGTCTGTCTGTCTCTGTGACTACTTCTGACTATTAAGGATATACAGAGAACCTCCATCTCAAATGAACCAAATCTAACTTTTCCTGCCTGGAAAAAAGAAGTTCAAGGACAATTAACTATATTTACCTTTTAATATATACTTCAATTAAAAAAATAAAAATTAAAATGTTTGATTAATTTGGCATTAAAAGTAGAGAAAAGCAGAAGGAAATCATGGCTGATGATGTTATGAGATTGCTGGCTGGTTTTAGGTGCCTCCTCACAATACTGCACATGGAAACTGGGTTTGATTAAGTTCTGGTCCTCTAGAGGCTTGTAAAAGGAGAAACAGAAATGACCTGGGAAAGCAGGTCACATGGCTGCTTCCATCTCAGTGAGGTCGATGGACAACCAAGTGATAGAACAGGAATTAGAAACAGATCAACATGAAAACACAAAACCTTCCAGAAGTTAAAGAAAAAATAGAAAGTTGTTCATGGAAATGCAAAGATTTAATATCATTCCCTGGGAGGCAGAGCAAAACAAACTGACTTCAGGACAGTGAGTTCCAAACACAAAGGAACACTCTGTTTCAAATATACCCTGTCCTAACCCCTCAAAATTATCCATGGTACACATTTACATCTGAGGAGCCTCCTAGTGAAAAGGACAGCTCAGAGTCCTAGGAAAATTTCGCAGGCTCCCCATGCCTCCTGGAAGAGATAGGTCAGAGAGCAGGTAGGCCTGAAGGAAGAGGCTAATTAAGTACCTACTACCTCCTCCCCTAAAGACAAATCAGTTTAAAGGGCACAGTGTTCCACCAATCATATTGTGCCCAGTTGCTGACACTCTATTCCACCCCTGGAAAATGTATAAAAACTCAGTGAACCTGCTGCCCTGGGTCACTGCCTTTCCTTCAGGTTCAGGATGAAGACCCCAGCCATCTAGAACAATAAATTCCTCTTACTTTTTTATCATCCCTAGCTCTGTGTTTTTCACTCTGGGTGTCAGCTAAAGCTCATCAGAATCTTACACTAGTTATGTGTAACAAAATCCACACAATTACATGGTAGAAAATTTTAATCCCAACCCGGGTTTCTTACCTTGCCTTGATTATTTAGTAATTCGATAAAAACACACAACTTTTGTTATTTATAATAAGTCTTAAACAGCACAAGATGTGCTGGGCAGGTATATACCTTCTATGTTATTAGAATTTACGTTTTTATCAGTAACCTTGAGTGATTGCATTTGGGCTGTTTTTAACTTTAATTGGCCTGTGAAGATTATAGCTTTTGGAGGCTATAGAGATGCCTCAGCATTTAAGAGGCCTGTGTACTACTCTTTCTGACATCTTGAGTTCAATTCCCAGGACCCATGTGGTGGGTCCTATCAGGTTCTGGTGTCCTATTCTAGCATGCAGGTATATTTGTAGATAGAGAATGCATATATATTGAAAAAAGTAAATATATAAATAAGAAAAAAATAAGATTCTAGCTTTTGTCTGGCTGTGGTGCTACCAAAGGCAGGTGGATCTCTGTGAGTTTGAGGTTAACCTAGTCTACAATGCAAGGTTCAGGGCTGACAGGGCTAAACAAAGGAAAACTTAATCTGGAGACAAAATGAAACAAAACAAAACAATTCTGGCTTTTATTTTCCTGCTCCCTCTAGTCCTATTTTCTCCAGATCTTTGATGATGAAAGCAAGATGGATTATATTACAGAGTTTTTTTATGTTTGCTTTTTACCTCAAATTGCTGCTACTTGCCCTCAAGTTGGTTTGTATTTGATTTCTTTAAATTTTTTCTCATTATTGACCTGTGTACTGATGACAATAATTTGTGTTCTTTCTTTCCTTCTTTCCTTCTTTCCTTCTGTCATTCCTTCCTTCTTTCTTTCTTTCTTTCTTTCTTTGTTTGTTTGTTTCTTTCTTTCTTTTTTCTTTCTTTATAGGGTAACATTTGGAGCTTTAAATTTACTCACAGGACTGATTTTACTGTGTGACAGGAAATGTGTTATGTTGTGTTTCATTTTCATTCACTTACAGAACTCTGTCTCTGTCTCTCTGTCTCTGTCTATGTCTCTCTCTGTCTCTCTCTCTCTCTGTCTCTCTGTCTCTCTCTCTCTCTCTCTCTCTCTCTCTCTCTCTTTCTCCCCCTGAAGTTCAGAATGATGGAATGTTAATGTTAACAAGTAATATTCTCTTTTTCTTCTTCATCATGTTCCCCACCTGTGTGTGTGTGTGTGTATGTGTGTGTGTGTGTGTTTCCATAACCTACCTAGTGCCCACAAGCTCCTTGATTATTTATTTCTTCTCTCTTGAGTTGTGTGGGATCTGTGCTATTCCATACTTCCTGAAAACAGCATGAAGGTCACTTTCTGAGGGTTGAAGCTTACTTGACAGAACAACAGAATTCTCTGCTTGAGAAAGTATGCCTCCATAGTCTCAGTCTGCTGAGAGTGACAACAATCCTAGGTTGTGTTGAAGCTAGTAAACTGGGAGTAGTCTCCTCATGTCATTTCTCTACAATTTCCTCCTTTTTATTTTTTAATTTAGCTTCTAAAAGATTTTGCCATAAGTACATATGTGAAAAAATGTGTTTATAAAAGGAACACTTTAACTAGCCAATCCAAAAGTGCCAATTAAAATAATGCTATCTCTGGATAGCCTTTCCGTCAGTCTCTGCTCCACACTTTGTCTCTGTATTTCCTCCCATAGTCCTATATACAGTTACCAAACCTAGACACTATTGTGGATGCCAACAAGTGCTTGCTGACAGGAGCCTGATATAGCTGTCTCCTGAGAGGCTCTGCCAGTGGCTGACAGATACAGAGGGGGACACTCTCAGCCAAACATTGAACTGAGCACAGGAACCCCAGTGAGGAGCTACAGAAAGGACCCAAGGAGCTGAAGGACTTTGCAGCCCCATAGAAGGACCAACAATATCAACCAACCAGTACCCACAGAGCTTCCATGGACTAAACCAACAACCAAAGAGTACACATGGAGGGACCCATGGCGCCAGCCACATGTGTAGCAGTAGCAGAGGATGGCCTTGACAGACATAAATGAGAGTAGAGTCCCTCAGATCTGTGAAGGCTTGTGGCCTTAGTGTAGGGGAATGCCAGGACAGGGAAGCAGGAGTGGGTGAGTTAGTGAGCAGGGGTTTGGATGGTGGGATAGGGGGTTTTCATAGGGGGAAACAAGAAAAGGGGATAACATTCAGAATGTAAATACAGAAAATATCTAATAAAAAATAAAGTAATGCTATCAAGTAAAGCAACACTGGCTCCTCCCGCTTCATAAGTTACACTCTGTAGTAAATTTCTAGATTCCATTCCAGAAATTTTATCAGCAAACATCTTAGCAATATCAGATGCAGCATCAAATGGAAACTGCTCTTTTAATATGTCCAGCACTTGATATTATAATTGTTCAATCTCCTTTCTAATAGTAGAATTTCTTTTCAAATATCAATGACTCTTTTTCCAATCTTGAAGACTGGCATTATATTTAAAATTAGTAGCACAAAATGTAATAGAATTTCAAACACAATTGAACTGCATCTGTTGTTGCACACTCAAATATTTTGACCTATATTGAAAATTGGTAACACAAAATGTAATAGAATTCTAGTCACAATTTTACTGCAACCATTTTTGCACACTCAAATATTTTTGAGCTAACCAGGATACAGATTTCTTTAATGCATCTATTTCTGTCTGTAGCCTTGCATCAATGTCCACCTGAAGAATCCAGAATTCATGAGAATCTTTAGGCCATTGCCCTGCAAAATGTTCAGTTTGCAAAGCAGATTGAAAAGCAACACCAGCTACTAAGGCTGGAGTTGAACTCTATTGTTTTAACTTAGGACCTGGATTTTCTACAAGACTCACCTGGAACACAAATATTGAGACAAGCAGAAGGTGTGCAAGAAAAATTTCTGGAAGATATGTGTGGGTATCTATTGTTGACAATTAGGAGGCTTTGTGCTAATGTGTAGGTTGAAGGAGTAAGTGAATTTTAGATCAATATTACAAATCAGTCTATGACTTTGTACTGGTCACTAGGAAATAGATACATGTGTGATTTATTAAACACGTCTTCTTAATTAAGATGAAAAGGCTGCTTCCTGTCTTGGTCTCAGAAAAAGTTCAGTGGGAAATAAGCTCATAAAACTAGGATGAAGTACCTTGAATGTGGAACATTGGTTCTTTTCTGGTGGACAAAATACTTTCTTTTCTGGTGGAGAAAAGATATTTTAAATTTACAAATTACAGGATGGATTGCAGATGCTTATCTGGCAATTTAATAAGATTGATAAACTTCTTAAAAAATATTTGCTCTCCTCTTGGCTTTTTGAGGAATGAAAATTTGAGGACCCATATCAATGGCTAGGAAAGCTTCATTAAGGGCTGGAGAGGTGGCTCAGCACATGAGTGCTTACGACTCTGACAGGGAAGCTGAGTTTTCAGTGCTCACAGGAAAGCTCACAACCCCTAGCATCTCTCATTACAAGTATCTGATGACTTCTACTCTGTGTTTTCTTACATAGAGCTTAAAATAAACTCACACAGGGTTACACATGTACACATAAAAATACATTTGAAGGGAAGGAGACTCAGGACAGGTCAGATTTCATGAATATGTTCTGTCTTTGAGTCAGGGATAGTAGAAGAGACAGCGGGACAGATAAATAAAAGTTTATAGGTGTATGGAGAGGGGTATAGTCAGGAGGAGGAGAGGGGAGATGGAGGGAGAGACTCTGTAGAGGGGAGAAGGGAGGTGGGGCAACGATTGGGAAGAAACAAAACAAAACAAAAAAAAAAAAAAGAAGAAGAAATTCAGGCAGCCAGGTCTGCTTTTAAAGACACACCAAATACGCCCTTTATCAAAACCTTGGAGAGCATCCCCACCTATGAAACACTTGATCACATGGGAACCAGGAGCTTCAGGTCCCCTCCAAAAAAATCTATTTGCCTGTCTGTCTACATCATCTCTCTCTCTCTCTCTCTCTCTCTCTCTCTCTCTCTCTCTCTCTATGTATCCACGTATGTATGTATGTATGTATGCATGTATGTATCTATGTATCTATCATATCTCTATAGATACATGATAGACGTGTATGTGTGTGTGTGTGTGTGTGAGAGAGAGAGAGAGAGAGAGAGAGAGAGAGAGAGTATGTGAGTGTGTATGTGTGTGTGTGTGTGTGTGTGTGTGTGTGTGATAGGAGCATGCACATGCTAAGATACACATGTGCAAGTTGTGTGTGGCTTATCACCTTCCACCTAGTTTTGATGCAGGGACTCTTATTTGACCTAGTGAATACCACGCTTGTTAGATTACAGGAGTCTGTAAATTGTCCTGTCTCTACCATTTAGTAAAAGAGTTCTTAAATAACAGATATACATTAGTACATTAGGGTATATGGTGATCCTCATGTATATGTGGTAAATATTATCCACAGATTCATCTCCCTCATCTTAATTATATACTTAAATTAACATTCATATATTAGGCTCCATTATGGAATTTTCAAGCAAAACTTATTTTTTCTTGATCCTCCTCCTCTTATCTCATCTCCCTGTTTCTCTTTCATCCTTCACACCCTCGACTTTCCACGGTCATGTAACATCAATTTTTCTGTCCCTCCTTCTTCAACACCTCTGCTCACTCATCAATTTGTATAACATCTACATATGCCTTTCTAGATCTCTCTCCCTTATTGATATACAGGTGCAAGTAAGGTCTGGAAAGTAATCTGCATGCTCATCAAGCAATGCCTTGATGGCCACGTCTAGAATTAGCACATACTACCAAATTCAGAGGAAAGTTTTTCCTCGGCTTTAATTCTCTCAATTATAAAATACTTTCTCTGTCTATCTATCTATCTATCCATCTATCTCTCTATCTATTTATCTATCTATCTATCTGTCTGTCTAACTATCTATCATCTATCTTAATCTTTATCACCTATGTAATATCTGTGTGAATAATGGAAATATGTGTGTGAATATGTGGAGCATGTGCATGCAGGAGCCTATCAGAAAATCACAATTCCCTTGAACTGAAATTGCAGGCAGGGTGAGCCATCCTAAGGTTTCAGGGAAGTGAACCTGGGCCATCTGTCAGAGCAGCAAGCACTCTGAAATGTTGGGGCACCTTTCAAGACCTTGAGCTTATTTTTATAATCATATAACTTATGAAGAAGGAATCCACACATTAAGTCAGTGTGTTGTTGTTCCACGAAATGAATCCATATACATTTTGAAGGACAGCCTCATATATCCTGTTATGGACCAACCAACCTGATAGTTGGGTATGTCAAATGACAAAAAATATAGAAGCCATGCAAAACATCAAATTTCTTTTAAACAAGTTATTATCCTATTCACAAAGTTGCTTCTGTTCTATACTACCATCAGATAAAATCCACAACATTTCTTTTTCTGTTGATAAAGAAGCATTAACAGGGAAAAGAGAGAAGACTTTTGAAACACAGTACCTTTTACTGATGACACTGTAAGGAATTGAAAGCCCCCTTCCTGTGGCCACCCTACCTCAAAAGCTGGCCATTCCAAGTTGCAGTAAGTGGTCATCAGTCTTAACTTCCTTAAAATGAGTGAGAATAAGATTGAGTTGAGAAACAGTCTGTCCCTTGGTATCTCTCACAGTCCAATACAAGTAAATACCCAACAACCCAAGAAACAGAATAGAGAGACAAAAAAAACCAGCTGCTCCAAGACTGAAAACAAAAATGATTCTGAACACTCAGAGTCACTGATTCACAAGTTGCTTTGGAATTGGAATCAGCACAAGGAAGAAAACAACTGATGGTGGAACTCTGTTTTCATCAAAAATTCCTCTAACTGATAGGTAGGTTCTTCATCCACCCTGGAGTCAGAAACACCTTCCTGACTCCCATGGCTATGACCCTCCAGCACACCTGCTCTTAGCCACTCCTTGCCATGTATACAGACAGGCTTTTTTTCAAATAATGAAAGCAAGAAGGACACAGACAATACACAAACTAGACACTTCTCCGGCTGGGGCCAGACCCTCATAGTCAGGGATCCTGGAAGTTTGGGGGTTTCTGGCCAATGTACCATATGTTGTTCCCAGATGGCAAAACCTCAAAGACACTATGAGAAACCACAATTCCAATGCAAGCACGTGAGAGTCATTATCCAAGCCCGAGATTGGTCCACAAACCTTCCTGGTGGAGCAGGAATGAGAGTGACCCCTGCCCCCCAGCTCTACATGGAGGGGGTTTATAAAGGGAAAAAAACACAAGCGGGGTTTCTAAGCCTTGGCATTACATGAGAGGGTAAAGGAATGTTGGTCTTTTTCCCAGAGCCCAAGGGTAGCAGCCATATCACTCCACGGACAGCAGACAGTAGTTTTCTCCAAGGACAGCAGTTTAATACAGAGTTTGGAGAATACAATGGAATCTCACTAGCTGTGTTTGGTTTTTTTTTTTTTTTTTTTTTTTTTGTTTTGTTTTTTTTGGATTGTTTGGGTTTTGTTTTGTTTCGTTTTTGCCTCTTCATTGGCCGTGCCCCTGTAAGAGCACGTTAACTTAGAATGAAGTCTTAAGAATAAAATGGAGTTTATTCTGCTACCTCAGTCCCTTCACTCCCACTGTCCAATCTCTAAAACTACACTTATCATGGAAAAGTCAGTGCACCCAGGCCCTAGTCCAAGCTTGCTGAGAAAGGACTGCAGGTTCTTGCTGAGCAAGGAAATTAGATTTAGGTTAGGAGCAGATCTGACAAGGAGCTGAGACTACTCCCAGCTCTGTCAGGTCCTAGCTGTGTGGCTCTAGGGGGAAAGAAATCACCCAAGCACAGCTGGCCCAAATCAAACTTGTTAGGTCTAGTTCCAGGCCACTGCTTTCCACTGCCTTACCATTGATAGACATTGGTAGTCAATTAGAGCACCACAGCCTGCTGGTCTCAGATACTCCAGTGGGGTCTTTTAATCATGTACACTACCATCCTGTAGCTACAGCTCCCCAAAAAACAATTTGACACCCTGCTTCCTGAATTACAAACAAGGATATGAGAAGATGGAAGAGTAAACAAAATAAGCCAAGGACATAAATAAACAAAGAAGGTCATTTCCTGAGTGGGGGAATTTAAGTGACAACAACTACAAGGTGTTGTGACAGCAAGTAACTGGGACAGTGATATATACTTGGAAACTGGACTTGAAACCTGTTCTCAGGAATGGGGAGAGAGGGCATTGTCTGGAATTCTGAAGGTGTGAAGTTAGCTGTGCTTGGAGACTGAAAGCAAGCCAATGAGCCTGAAGCTGAGTGTCTAGGAATGCAGACAGGACCCAGTGGTAAGGATGAAGGCAGAGCAACAGAGCAGACCCAACCTTGGGCTCAGATTCTAAGCATTATTCTAAGTGCAGGGGAGAACTTCAGGAGGATGGAAAACAAAATGGCAAGACTCTCATTAAGGCTTTTAAAAGACTCCCTCTGAGCTGGTTGAGAAGTCATATACCAATAATTGTACCACTTGAAAGGCAGAGGCAAGCTGATCTCTGAATTCAAGGACAGCCTGGTCTAGAGAGTGAGTCCCAGGATAGACAGAACTACACAGAGAAGTCTTCCCTTGAAAAAACAAGAAGACAAACAGCTAGCATGGCTTCTAACCCAGCACTGTGTGAGACACAGATGAGAAGACCACTGCAGCTTGCAGATGCCTGCTTAGCTCCAAGTTTAGGAAATGAGTAGACAGTCTAAGGGAATAAAGCAGAAAGTCATAAACCAGAGACCTCTTCTAGCCCAAGCACAGGTATATATAATCCTATATAATAGATACTACATACTCCAGGTACTGTATACTACACGCACATTTCCACACCCACACCCCCACACCCCCACACACACATGTATATATATGTGTGTGTGTGTGTGTATGTGTATATGTATGTGTATATGTATACACATATATATATTTATCCTGGAGCTGAAGATGTGTTCCAGGCCCTTCTCCTGGGATACTAACTCTTCCACATATGCATCTGAGGAATGAACATAATAAGCACAGTGCTTCTCTGACAGCCCACAAGCCCAAACGCCATCCGTCAGTGGCAGGAAGGGAAAGGAGTTAGTAAAGGCCAAGGTCAGCGAACCTCTTCCCATTATGAAAACACTGCTCAGCTTGTCATAATATCAGTGGGGTTAAGTACTTGGTGGGGTTGAGTACTTAGGGCAAAAATTCCAGTTTAGTGTCTTCTACTTCAAAGAAATAAAAAATAAGTGAATGTTGTGAGAAGCAGCACTGCCAAGGAGATCCTGGCTACAGTGGTGCAGGATCCTAGGGCTAGAGAGATGTCACAGCAGTCAGGAGCACCCGGGGCTCTTCCTATGGACCTAATTCACATCCCAGCAGCAGTGTCCGGTGGCTCCCAGGTGCCTATAATTCCAGCTCCAGGAAACCCAATGCCCTTTTCTGACCTCCAAGGGCACCCAGGGATACATGGCACACAGACAGACAGACAGACAGACAGACAGAAATGTCTCTTGGATTTCACCATGATGTCTAATGTTGATTAGTGACTAGAAATATTCTTTATTGATTTGGTTTGCATGGTTTTGAATGGTGTGTAACTGAATTTATGAGGCACATTGTGGTGCTTTGTTTTATGTATATACTATGTGGAGTTTCAATCAAATTTATGAACATAACAATTGTATCAACAGTTTATTTCGTCTGTGTTTAAGAACATTAAAATCCTTTATTAGCAGATACATACTGTTCATTGTTTGGTTCATTGTGGGGCCAGGCAGTCCAGTGGGTCACAGAGTAAGCTTTCCTGGCTCACAGAGCTCTTTTGTTCAAATCTTCCATTTCCTAAAACCCCTAAAGGTAATTTTTGCTTCTGTGATCTGAAAAGTAGTTTGGTGTCCCACATAGCCTATCTGTCCACACTTAGAAAATGATCCTGCTTTGTGTTGTCTTGAAAATAGATATAGTAAAATAGAAAATTTTTAATTAATTGTAGTGCTGGAATAAAACCCTGGGCCACATGTATACGTGATAACTATTCTAACTATCTGAGCTGCAACACTAGTTCTGAGTCCATTGACATATGGTCTCACTAAGTTCCTTGGGCAGGCCTTGAACCCTGAATCTCTCTGACTCAGCCTCTCAACTGAGCCCAGAGGACCTGTGGAGGAATCCGGACCATCAGAGGAAGTCCTTAATCTGGTCCAGCATCTGGAAATGCAGTGGGGGCTGTTCCATTTCTCCAACACATCGGTTTAGATAAGGACACAGCCCATGATTTTAAAACTTTATTATAGAAAGATAGGGGAAAAGAAAAAAGATAAAAAATTAAAGAGAGAAAGAAGAGATAGAGGGGTGAGAGCTGGCCATGACCACTGGAAAGAGGGGAAAAGAATGTGGAGAGAGGGGGGACAGCAGAGCAAGAGACAAGGGGGAGCTCAGGCAAGAGAAAGGGGAGAGCTAGGAGAGGCCAAGCATCCCCTTTTATAGTGGGCTGGGCTACCTGGCTGTTGCCAGGTAACTGTGAGGCAGGCAAACCTGGCTGTAACCAGGTGACTGTGGAGGTGGAGTTCAGCCAGAACACTAGGGTGCTGGGTGCAGCCCTATGTGACTGATGGCCACAGGATTATGTCCAAAATACAACCAAAAACAAAACTGTCATAGAGTGAAACATGGTCTTACAGAAAGCAGACCAAACAGAGCCCATTTCAAAGGGAAGAAGGCTGTTTTCTCCAAAGAGCCCCTAGTACAAAGAGCCAACATATCCTCAATGGAGTTAAGAAATAACAAAGAAGGGATCTGTGGTGAATAGTTTTATGTCAACATGATACAAGCTATGAAATCATTGGAGTGGAAGAATCCTCAATTAAAGAAAATTCCTCCATAAGATCAGGCTGCAGGCAAGCCTGTAGGACATTTTCCTCATTATTGATTGATGTAGAAGGGCACATCCCATGTGGGTAGCACCATCCCTGGGCTGGTGGTCCTGGGTTCTATAAGAAAGCAGGATGAGCATGCCATGAGGAGGAAGCCAGTAAGCAGAACCTCTCTGGTGCCTGAGCATCAGTCCTGCCTACAGGAGCCTGCCCTGTTTGAGTTCCTTCTCTGATTTCTTCAATGTTGGACTACACTGTGAAAGTATAAGCCAAATAAACTCTTTCCTCCTCAAATTGCTTTGTTCAGTTGCTTTGCCTCTGAGCTCTGCTCTCAGCTGCACTGCAGACAATGAGCCCTTGAGTGAGGGTGGGGCGATGGTTTAGTGCTAAGAATGGGTTGGGGGTGGGGTCAAGTGCATGTGTGGTATTGGTCCTGCTGACCTCCTAAGGCAAGATGACAGGACAAGAGTGCTTCCTAGGGTGAGAGTGCTAATGTGCTCCTGATCTTTCAGGATACACATATGTGCACACAAGCACACAAACATACTCGAGAACCTGTGTGTGTGCCTAATTCTACTCATTTTTTCCTTTCAATTTGTTTGATGGGCCTGGCAGCCAGCTGCCACCTGGTTTGGTGGACTCATCTTGTAATTTCTCTAAGTGCTTCTTGTGCTCTCAAAGGGAGTTTGGGAGATCTCTATATGGGGAGGGGTCATTGGTTACACACACACACACACACACACACACACACACACATTCAACTCAGTTGTAACCAAGCTAGTGACCCTCATAGGACAGGGATATTAGCCAACAGCTAGCACATACTCAGGTTCTGACCTAGGAGTTTGTCCACTGTAGACAGAGGTAGACTCCACTTCTGGAAAGTGTCACGTAACTTGATTGTGTCTTGTTACCTCATTTATAATATGTGTGTAGTTTCCATCTCAAAGTTGGATGAACTCAGCAGACAAGGACTGAGTGAAGCACAGATCCTGGGATCCAGGCAGACAAGACTGGCAAACTAAATCTTGCATCCAGGTAGATATTCTGAGTAGATGCAGAGGACACTAGCCCATCTGTGTCACACAGAAGGCTGTCCTGTCCACGCAAGGACACTACAGAGCACTATAATCTATACATGGCTAGAGCTCAGCTCCAGTTTGTGCCTGAGGGACAGGAGGGCACATCTGGAGCTGAACTGGACTCTGTGTGAACCTGAGGCAGAGGAGTAGTCTATTTGATCCTAGGACACCAAGAGAAGAGAATCCCAAGGGAAGTCCCAGCACCTGTCCCTGCAGCTGTCAGCAAGCCAACAGCCACATCCAGGGTCAGGCATGGGAGAGCTGCTAATCCCCAGCTGACCTCAGAGGCTGTGGAGAGCAGCTGCAGTGAAGGACCAAGCTCTCATCTATCTCAGTCCTGTAGGAGACAAGACCTCCCTTCCTCTCTGTGTGGTGCACTGTCCTCAACCCTCTGCCCTTCCCTCCTCATCCACAGCTAGATAATCTCAGTCCTGTGCAGACACCCCATCACACAACTGCAGTGCCCTGCCCTGGGACAGATGGTCTGTCCTGGACCTGCACACTGCAGAAGATAGACTTCTCCAGAAGAACCTTAGAAGGCCTCTCGCAGAGAAGATTCAAGATAAATCAAGAGATAGGTGGAGGCAAGAGCTAAAGAGAGATTTGCTGGAAGTGTATGTGGAAGGAGGGTCTGGATAATTCAAACATGCTCTGCAGCCTTGTGGCCACCAAGAGTCCCTAAAAGGTCTACTCAAGAGGAAGCTGACATCTCCAGAGAACAGGAAGCAGGGATGTTCTAGACATGGGATCAAAGGCAAAGATAAATGGAGCGGGGGAGACCTGCAGCATAAATGGACTGTGGGACTGACAGGGCTTAAGTAAAACCCATGGTGTTTCTTATCTGAAGTCACAGCACCAAATGAGGGGGCTTAAAAAGAGAGGATGGTGAGGTTAAGGGACTGTGGCATGGCGGTGTGGGGGAAGGGGGTGCCCAGGCAGACCCCTGTCCAGGCACCCCTTTCCCCTGAGGGACCACACACACACAGGCATGGTATAGACTAGAGTTTATTCAGGGTAGAGGTTGGGAGCTAGTGGCAAAGAAAGGCAGAGAGAGAGAGAGAGAGAGAGAGAGAGAGAGAGAGAGAGAGAGAGAGAGAGAGAGAGAGAGAGAGAAGAAGTAGAGTGGAGTGGAGGCCAGCCATGACCATGTGGAGGGGGGAGGAAAGCCCAAGGGGGAGAGTGGAGAGAGCAAAGAGGGAGAGAAGGGGCAAGTAGCCCCTCTTATAGTGGGCCAGATCTCTGGGGCGGGGCATACCTGGCTATTGCCAGGAAGGTGTGGGGTGGAGCTTAGACAGAATACCAACAGGGACCATTCAGCCCACTCCATAAGCCAAATGAAAGGATTCCCGCACACACCAAGAAAGGAATACAGGGGGCTTGGCTCTGAAGAAACACCATGTGTATCAACTAAGATAAGCAAATGAACACCTTTCCATACTGGTCTGCATTCCTGCCCCACCACACTCAGAACCCCCACACCAGTGAAAGTACAACCTGAGAATTGTATCTCTACCCATTTTCAAGTTGTTCAGGACTTTACAAAGGCGAAATTAAGTTTTCTTACAACTTCATGTGTGATCTGTAATTATCTCGAAACAAAAAGTGGCATAAGTAGGAAGGATTTTGGAATGAGGGTTCACTGGGCCTCCTCTGTCCTTCCTTCTACGATGGAACACCAATAGCAAACAGACCCAAACTCAGGGTTCTCCTGCAAGTACACCCAGTTGTTCTGCTGACAAAAATGGCTGTTGTACCTTCAGAGTGACAATACAGATTATTGAAGGAAAAGGTGGGAGACAGGAGACCAGTGGGGACACCTTTATAGTAAATCAGGAACAGCATTTGACAGTAACTGAGTCAGTATAAAAGCAGCTGGATGAGACAGAGACAGTACTGGCAGATGGGCTGGACCATACACACGTTAGGAAGGTAAAAAGTGAGGTTTGTGCCCATTTGGCCTGTCCCAATGAGGCAACACTGGACCTTTATAAATTTAAAATTCACAATAGTGAAGTTTTCAGGACGTTAATCATAATTGTTAGTGCAAGGGGAGGGGGCATATAAGAGAGTGAGAGATTGAACAGATTGAACATTTTCACGAGGACTCCAGAAGCCTCGTGAAAGGGGGGGAAGAAAGGGTTAATAGATAATCTTTTGCATGGAATTAATTCCATAAAGAAAAGCAGAGCCAAGATACATCTCTGCAGTTAAGAGCACTAGCTGCTCTTCCAGAGCATGCGTGTTTGATTATCAGCAGCATATGGTTGTTCACAACTGTTAGTGACTCCAGTTCCAGAAGTTCCAATGCCACCTTTCTAACCTTCATAAGCACCAGACACAGGTGCAATATGCAGAAATCTATGCAGACAAAAATCCATACATATATAAATATAAATATAATATTTTAAAAATCCCACAAATCAACAGATATGATGGAAATGGTTACTAGACCTGTGAGTGATATGTGTGTTCACTTGGCAGGCTGTGTTCAAGGAATGGGCTCAGGAAATGTCTCAGTTTGTGAAGTGCCTGCTCCACAACTCTTACATCCCCAGTACATAAAGAAGGGCACAACGTGCATGTGTTACACCCAGTGACCAGCAGGTGGAGACAGGAACATTCTTTAGACCTACTGACTAGCCAGCATGGTGGAACCAATGAGCTTCAGGTTCAGTGAGAGACTGTTCCTGAAAACATAAAACATAAAGTCCAGTACTGAGGAAGACACTTGATGTCAACCTCAGGCTGCCATGTGCAAAGGCATACATGTGTACATGTACCTGTGCACATACATGCATGAACACACACACACATACACACACACAAACACACACACACTGTCTGAGCTATTTCTCTATTATTGTGATAAAACACCTCATCCAGGCCACATAGCAAAAGAAGAGTTTATTTTGGGCTTACAATTTTAAAAATATATGAATGCATTATAAGAATATAAGAGGATAATTGCATATAAGAAGACATTATAATTGGCATAGTGAACGGGGAGCAGGAATGGTGCTGGAACATCAGCTGAGAGCTCAGATCTTGATCCACAAATAGGAAGCACAGAATTGTAGTGGATCCATCTTTTGAGATTGTAAAGACTTCCTCCAGTGTTATACTGCCTTCAGTAAGATCATACTTTCTAATCTTCCCCAGTCACAAACTAAAGATCCAGCATTTAAATGCACAAGACTAGGAGGGGGCATCTCATTTGAGCCATCATACAAACAAGCACATACAAAGTAAAGAAAGGGAACAAGAAGGACTCTTATGCTAAGATAATGGGCTGAGCAGATCTCACAGTCTGATGGACCATCTTCCCTGGCCCACTGAAGACTCACCATGGACTGGGCAAACTCTGCTCTGGCACCCAGCATAGAATTTGCATCAGGTTTCTCAGCCCACGGTTTCAAGTTCAGTAGGCAGCATGAATGCATCCAAGCAGCAGACAGAATAGGCAGCCATAGAAGGAGATTAGGGTTAATAGCATTTCTCTCAAGAAAGCTGGCCTCCAGGTTTGCCCTTTCATAGATGATGCTATAAGACTAATGCACATCATAAAACAAACCTGTTGAGCCTTTGGTACAGCAGAAATGTCTGGAGAGATGCTTGTTAGAATGCTAGCTTTGGGTTGGTATGATAAGCTTTACACCACGTCTTCATACTTTCCCTAACACTTTCTTAAAATAGTGCCTCCTTTGGAAAGTGACACAACTTCTGTCGAGAAAGATGTAAACTGCCTTGAAATGCTTCATATTGAAAGGAGTAGGTGAGACCCCAGTAGATCATCAAAAGCCAAATGATACTGTATAACGCGTAGTAATGGGTTATCATTAATATAGTCTATTGTTTATCACACAGTAGGTAAATGGGCATTCGGTTGCTCTATAATTACCCAGAAATGGGTGATCTGTTTTCTTCTCTGAGAGCTAGGTACCAAGGGTATTTAAGTAGCATGTGTCACAACACAGGAAGAGAGCAAAGTGAGGAGAGAGGGATGTTCTCCCAAAGTGGGGCCTCATTAGACTCTTTCAGAATCCTCAGACAGGGTGCAATGCTGTGTGTCCCCAGGATGACAGCAAGCAGAGAATTAGCATTGATCTCTGCAAGGCTTCTGCATTTTCCTTTGATGAGTATAAAGGTGTCCTTCCTTAACTATTTTGATAACTTTGGGTTGAAAGTCAATATCACTTGATATTAGAATGGCTACTCCAGCTTGTTTCATGGGACTATTTGCTTGGAAAATTTGGTTCCAGACTTTTACTCTGAAGTAGTGTCTCTCTTTGTCACTGAGGAGCATTTTCTGTATGCAGCAAAATGCTGGGTCCTCTTTACATATCCAGTCTGTAAGTCTATCTCTTTTTGTTGGGGAATTGAGTCCATTGATGTTAAGAGGTATTAAGGAAAAGTGATTGTTGCTTCCTGTTATTTTTGCTGTTAGAGGTGGAATTATGCTTTTGTGGTTATCTTCCTTTGGGTTTCTTGAAAGATGATTACTTTCTTGCTTTTTCTAGGTGTAATCTTCCTCCTTGTGTTGGAGTTTTCTATTATCCTTTGCAGGAGTGTATTTTTGGAAAGATATTGTGTAAGTTTCATTTTGTTGTGGATTATCTTGGTTTCTCTATTGTAATTGAGAGTTTTGCTGGGTATAGTAGACTTGACTGGCATTTGTCTTCCCTTAGGGTCTGTATGACATCTGCCCAGTTGTCTCTATGATCCTGTGATTCCAAGATCCTTTGATCCTGAGACCCTTAGTGTTAGAGCTCCTGGGAGTCAAGCTGCATCTAGGATCCTGAAATCCTGGTGTGGCCAAACTCTTGAGATCCTGTAATCCTGTGCCTGTTAGAGAACCTATGATCCTGGGCATGTTACATCACCAAGGAGTCTGGATGATGTGGGACTGGGTGTGGAGATAACACCAAATGTCTGTTCAGGGCACTGACTCAGACCAGAAGGAACCTGTGCTACTGCCTGAGCATGGGGTGGGTGTTTGTGAGGGGTTTTGGGGGTGGAGGCTTGTTGTGTTTCCTGAGTCCCTGGATTTAGCTGGTCCCTGTAACCCATGGTTTTAGTGCGTTGGGGTGTTGGGACAGATGTTGTGGCCTCCTCACCTATGAACCTGGGAATATTAAAGTACCCAGGAGTCTATTCCTCTGGATGTTTTGGGACTGGGTGTGGAGCTAGTGCACAAGTTCTGTTCCTATTCTCTCTCTCTCTCTCTCTCTCTCTCTCTCTCTCTCTCTCTCTCTCTCTGTTACTACATATAGTCATTATTTACATTTCAAGGGTTTTCCTCTTTCCTTGTCACTCTCCTCTAAAATCCCACAACTCATCTCTCCAACCCCTGTTCCCCAGTCAACCCTCTCCCACTTCCCTGTCCTGGTATTTCCCTACACTGCTGCATCTAGCCTTCCCAGGACCAAGGGCCTCTTCTCCCTTTGATGTCCAACAAGGCCATCCTCTGCTGCCTATGCATCTGGAGCCATGGGAAACTCCATGTGTACTCTTTGGTTGATGGTTTTGTTTCTGGGAGCTCTGGGAGTACTGGTTGGTTCATATTGTTGTTCCTCCTATGGTGCTGCAAACCCCTTCAGCTCCTTGGGTGCTATCTGTAGTTCCTCCATTGGGGAAGGTTGTGATTGAAGATGTTATCAGTTCCAGCTTCCTGCTTCAGCCTCCACACCTGTCACTTGCTGCCATGCCTCCCTGCCATGATGGCCTCTATTCCTCTGTAACTATAAGTCAAGGAAACACTCTTCTGTAAGCTGTTTTGCTCATAGTATTTTATCTGTGATTGAAAAGTATAGAAATATATGTATATAAATTCTGACATTAAAATATAGAAAGCAAAGAAGTATCCCTGAGAGTTTCTCTGACAAGACCAACTGAGCCACAGACATGCGGTTCAATGTGACTCACTGGCATGCTCCACAAGGAGTCTGATTCCTGAGGAAATATTACTGAACTAAATGACCTGACCATTGATCCCTGATGCCCCAAAACAAGTTCCCATTCTAGGGAAACAGTCTTACACTTTCTTACTATGTATTTTGGTCCTAGACCTTTTCTGAGCATGTTCTTTCTTCAACAAATAGTCACTTTCCCAGTGAATTTTTTTTTTGATAAAATATAAGATTTATTCAGAAAAACACTCAGATACAATTCAAGGCTTACAAATACATTTAGAATACAATCGAAAAACAAGTATAGATAGTTTTTAAATATACTGAAGATTATCATCTAACCTGTGTGTGAAAAAATTGAGGATATATAGGATAATTGGTAATATTGAAGATTTTTGGAAAAAAAAACTCAGAGAAAATAATAGGTATATAAATACATTTAGGAGATAATTAAAAATGAAGTGGAAACATTTTCTGATAAAACTGAAGATTTTCATATAACATGTTTCATAAAATTGATGATTACATAAGATAATAGATAATATAATTTTTTGGAAGAAAGTCAGATACAGTGATAGGCATACAAAAGCATGTAGAAGATAATTGAAAAAGAAAGTGGCAACATTTTTAGATAATACTGAAGATTTACATCTAACTTGTGTGTGAAAAAATTGTGGATTATATTGGACAGTTCATAATATTGAAGATTATTTTGGAAAAAATTGAGATAAAATTATAGGCATATAAATAGATTTATAATATAATTTATAAATGAAGTGGAAACATTTTCTGTTAAAACTGAAGATTTTCATATAATTTATGTATCAAAAAATTGAGGATTATGTAGAATTATTGATAATATAAAGATTTTGGAAAAACATTCAGATAAAATGCTAGAAATACAAATTCATTTAGAATATAAATGAAAACAGAGTGGAGATATTTTCTGAAAAAAAGCTGAAGATTTTCATGAAACATATGTATGATAAAATTGAGGATTATACAGGATAACTGTTAATATTGAAGATTTTTTGGAAAAAAATCAGAAAATATAATAGGCATATAAATACATTTAGGATATAAGTGAAAAATGAAGTGGAACATTTTCTGATAAAACTGAGACTTTTCATATACATATGTATCATAACATTAAGGATTACATAGGATAATTGATAATATTGAATATTTTTAATAAAAAACTCAGATAAAATGATAGGCATACAAATGCATTTAGAATATAGAGGAAAAAGGAAGTGGAGACATTGTGTGATTAAACTGAAGATTTTCATAAAACATGTATGATGAAATTGAGGATTACATAGTGTTATTGATAAAATCGAGGGTTTATTTATAAAAACACTCAGATATAAAATAGGATAATTTATAATTTATAAAATAATTTATAAATTAATTTTTTTGAAAATGCTCTGATACAAATCTAGGCATACAAATGCATTTAGAATATAAATGAAAAATGAAGTGGTGGTATTATCTGGAAAAACAAGATTTTCATTCAACATATGTATGATAAAATTGATGATTACATAGTGTTTTTGATAAAATTGAAAAATTCTGAGCCTGTTCTTTCTTCAACAAATAGTCACTTTCCCAGTGATTTTTTTTAAATATAATTTTTGGAGATTGGTTTTCTGACACAATTACATAATTTCTCCTGTACTTTTTCCTCCCTCTAACCTTCTCTCTTTCTCTCTGTCTCTCTGTCTCTCTGTCTCTCTGTCTCTCTCTCTCTCTCTCTCTCTCTCTCTCTCTCTCTCTCTCTCTCTGTGTGTGTGTGTGTATGTGGTTATGTGTGTGTTTACGTGTGTGTGTATGTGTGTGCTCAAATGTAAATACAGTCTGCTTGGTTTATATGTCACTTTTATGTGTGTGTTTTAGGGCTGATCATTTGCTCTTGGGTAACCAGTTGATGTGGTCTTTCCTTGTGAAGAAGATTCCATTCCATTCCTTGCTGCCTGAGGTTCTTTGTGTAGGGTTGAAGGCTCCTAAGCTGTACCTGTTTCATGTTAGCAGTCTATTGATGCCATCCTTGTTCATGTCTTGTTTAATCAGCCACAGTGATGATACCTCATGGCTGTAGCTTCTGGATTTCAAGGAGTAACTGTGCCACAGAAAATTCCCTGCTCCTCTTACTCTTACAGTCCTTGGCCCCTCTTCCATAAAGTCTTCAAATCTTAAGTGCAGGCGTTATATTGTAGATGTAGCAACTGGAACTGGGCTCCACAGCTTTACATTTTGATTAGTTATGATTTTCTGTGTTGATCTTTGTCTGCTGCAAAGGTAAGTTTCTTTGACAATGGGACAATATCACAGAGTATACTGCATCTGTATTGGGGATGGAGCAGAGGCAAGAAGGGAAGGAAGCCTGTGAGGATAGGTTAAAACAGCTTGTTTATTCACAGTAAAACAGTAGATGGCAAGAAGGGCTAGCATTCTAATGTCTACAAACACTGGGGTGTGCGCTCCTGTGCGCATGCGCACACACATTTCACTAACTTCCGGTCTGGCCGTTATTGTAGCCTTGGTAGCGGGTGCAAGCATGCTTCCTCGGGCATGTACACACACACACACACACACACACACACACACACGTTTCACTAACCTCCAGTCTGGCCCGTTTTTGTAGCCTTGGTTGATGGTGGATGCACCAGGTAAAGTCCTCGACTTTTTCTTTTTTCTTTGGATCCCAGCTGGAGCTCTTCATGATGTCGCCCATTTCATTCGGCAGGGCAGCGAGCAGCTTGAGTAGGCTCTGGTCTCCTCTCTCAGCATTACAGCATCTCCATAGGGCTCCAGAAAACAAGCAAGTTGCCATGGCGGCCACACCAGATTGTTATATGTGAGTACAATGTATCAATTTTCAGACATAGTAAATATGGCTGAGAGGTGGCTCCCTGCAACCCTGTTCCTTACACAGAGATACCTGCACACCCACGTTCACTACAATATTATTAACCACAATAGCTGAGATCTCAAACCAGTTTATGTGTTCACAAAGAAAGACCAGGGACCTACATAAAGATACAGGTTTCTGTTTTGTTTTGTTTTGTTTTGTTTTGTGTTGTTGTTTTTTTTTTTTTTTTTCTGTTTCAATCATCCTTGTTTTACAGAGAACTTAGGTCTAGAGAAAGGTCAGATACACCCAACATTCTGCACACACCTAATGGTACAACCAGTACCTTTCAAATGGAGAATATAACAGTTTTCAGAATCAATGGCTGGGGAAAGCACGTACCTAGAACCCCACTCACTGTGTGTATTTGTATGAAGAAATATGTTTGGGCAAACTGAAGTGCTCTGGATTTGAGGCACTGCCTGATGCCCATAGTGCAGGCATCCAAGTCACTTCATAAAAATGGTCGTACACCAGGCTGAAAGCCACTGGTCCTCACTTCACTACCCATTTCTACCACTTGCTTAGGACTTTTCATGTGGCCTGCTTGTCTACAGAACACCATGGATATCTGGCTTGTTATCAAGTCCAATGTTGGATATGTGGGTTTCAGATGTGCACGAGATTGCCTTCAGCTGTGAATTTGACAGTTGTAGAGGTGCCACATGGAAATTTTAAGCAACCAAACATCTGGAAAATGGTATCCAGAAGAGGAGAAACTCTTTTTGTTGTTGTTGTATTGTTTTTTCTTTTCTGTTCTTTCTTTCTTTCTTTCTTTCTTTCTTTCTTTCTTTCTTTCTTTCTTTCTTTCTTTCTTTCTTTCTTTTTTTTTTGTTTTTTTTGTTTGTTTGTTTTTTGTGTTTTTTTTTTTTTTCGAGACATGGTTTCTCTGTAAAACCCTGGCTGTCCTGGAACCCACTCTGTAGACTAGGCTGGCCTTGAACTCAGAAATCTGCCTCCCAAGTGCTGGGATTAAATGTATGTGGCACCTCTGCCTGGCAAGGAGAAACTCACCATTTAGGTGATAGTCACAATGTTCATGGTGAATCCAAGTGAATTCTAGGAACAGAATTCTGACCAATATAGTCAAGAAAAAGCTACTGAGTGCTTGTTTTGTGTGGTTCTAGAGAACTAGTGGAAGCAGGACAAACTAATGTATGCAGAGGAGGATGGGCATGACTGTGGTCTCCACAGCAGTAGGAAGGTCTTCAATGAAGACCAGTGCATAAAGCACCCAGTACAAAGGCCACAATTTCCAAATTGTTACCACTGTTTTTTTTTTATTGAACATTGTTCTCCCTATGTCCCTAACCTCAGCTGTGCAGTCACCTCTACCTACACTGGATTCTTTGTATCCTAGAACATGTTAATATGCTTCAGTCTCAGGACCATTGTGCACAGTAGTCTCTGGTGTCAGGTTATACAGAGCTCTGTGTTCTTTTCCTTCACCCTCCTTACTCCCCAATCTGTGCTTCCTACTCCCCACTGAATAGCTAAACTTTCAGGAACTAGTTAGATATGCAATCTCATTTTTCTTTGCTAGACCTTTCCCAGACTTCTGCATTTTGTGCTTGTGCTTAGCTCAAGCATCAGAACCAGCCTTCAAGTAAGAAAACAGAAGGCCCATGTGCGAGCCTGGAATGCCCCAGCAGTGTGGATGCTTGGCTCCTATTCCACACCTTGCAGGAGCTAGTGTCTTTTCAGACATATCCCAGGAAGCAGGCCTGCTCTGTTGACAGTCTTCAGAGGTAAGGGGCCTGGGAAAAGTCACAGTCATAAGCAAGATAAAGCATGTGACCTCTTAAGGGCACTTGGACCTGTGAAGCAGAGGACTGCCAATGGTCCAGCCCATGTCCTTATAACAGAGGATAAAACCATCCTAAGAGACATTTTCTTGGAGCAGTTGGAGATAGCCAAGGCGAAACATGCTAGAGGTAGAGAAGGAAGAGAAAATGCTAGTAGAAGACTTGCTGCTAAACATGGAGCCAGTTCTATATTTATTAACCCATAAGCCCAGGTTTTTACCTTTCTTCCTCTGTGTGCAGGCACTGCTAATAATAGGGATACTTAGAATCTGGCTTTTTGGCTGGGCACTTAAGGCTTTGTAGAGCCTGTTTTTATCTATCTCATTTTACTGCATCCTCCTTAAAGTATACAGTAGTAGTCCCCAAAGGTTGTGTGTTCCAATAACCTGGGGTTTGATTGTCTTATAACTTGTGAGTCCAAGACCATTCCTGAGAACAACTAAGTCATCATATTGGGGGTTCAATGTTGCTCACTAGAGGTAAAAGATTCATATAAGCTCCAGTCACACTTGATATGTTTTCAAGCTTCTGTGTTCTTGTGGCATTGCTGATGGACAGTGATTTGGCTGTGTGCAAGCAGTAGCTCTGCATCTGGTACAGGTCAGTCAAGCTTGTCTTGAAGCTTCTCCATGCATTCAGCAGCCCTAAGCTCTCTCATTGTTCTGGGAGTAACATCTCTCCCAATGTAAGCTTTCAAGTTGATGACATCAGCCATTTTGATCCCATGCCATTTTGCAAATGACTGTCCCCTATTTCTTTTCACTTCTGAAGTGTGTGTGTCAAAACAAATCCCATGGTTTTTGTGTTAGTGATGGGGTTGAAGACTAGTCATATAATCAAACTCAAATTGTTTACCATTGAGAGAGGTATTTAAGAGTAGAAGACATGGTTTTCAGGTGGTTACAGCCTAAAATCTAAACATAATTCAGGGATAGAACTATAATTTCTTTTTTTTATTCGATATATTTTTTATTTACATTTCAAATGATTTCCCCTTTTCTAGCCCCCCACTCCCCGAAAGTCCAGTAAGCCCCCTTCTCTTCCCCTGTCCTCCCACCCACCCCTTCCCACTTCCCCGTTCTGGTTTTGCCAAATACTGCTTCACTGAGTCTTTCCAGAACCAGGGGCCACTCCTCCTTTCTTCTTGTACCTCATTTGATGTGTGGATTATGTTTTGGGTATTCCAGTTTTCTAGGTTAATATCCACTTATTAGTGAGTGCATACCATGATTCACCTTTTGAGTCTGGGTTACCTCACTTAGTATGATGTTCTCTAGCTCCATCCATTTGCCTAAGAATTTCATGAATTCATTGTTTCTAATGGCTGAATAGTATTCCATTGTGTAGATATACCACATTTTTTGCATCCACTCTTCTGTTGAGGGATACCTGGGTTCTTTCCAGCATCTGGCAATTATAAATAGGGCTGCTATGAACATAGTAGAGCATGTATCCTTATTACATGGTGGGGAATCCTCTGGGTATATGCCCAGGAATGGTATAGCAGGATCTTCTGGAAGTGAGGTGCCCAGTTTTCGGAGGAACCGTCAGACTGATGATGATAGAATTTTTTATCTACTTGACAAACTTCTGTTAGTTTTGCTGTGGCTCTGTTCAGTTTGTTTCCCTGATCAGTCCATTGAGGAGAATGGGGAGCTTCAGTCACCCACAATTATTGTGTGGGGTATGATGTGGGCTTTAAACTTTAGTAAAGTTTCCTTTACAAATGAGGGTGCCCTTGTATTTGGAGCATAGATGTTCAGAATGGAGAGTTCTTCCTGGTACATTTTCCCTTTGCTGAGTATAAAGTGTCCTTCTGTGTCTTTTTTGATGACTTTTGGTTGAAAGTCTATTTTATTGGGTATTAGAACGGCTACCCCAGCTTGTTTCCTGTGACCATTTGCTTGGAAAACTGTTTTCCAGCCTTTTACTCTGAGGTCCTGTTTGTCTTTGACACTGAGATGCATTTCCTGTATGCAGCAAAATGTTGGGTCTTGTTTAGGAATCCAGTCTGTTAGTCTATGTCTTTTATTGGGGAATTGAGTCCACTGATGTTAAGAGATGTTAAAGAATAGTGATTGTTGCTTCCTGCTATTTTTGATGTAATTTTTATGTTTGTGTGGTTATCTTCTTTTGGGTTTGTTAAAAGAAGTTTAATTTCTTTCTTTTTCTCGTATGTAGTATCCCTCCTTTTATTGGTGTTTTCCATTCATTATCCTTTGAAGGGCTGAATTTGTGGAAATATACTGTGTAAATTTGTTTTTGTCATGAAATACCTTGGCTTCTCCATCTATGGTAAATGAGAGAGTTACTGGATTAAGCAGTTTGGGTTTGCATTTGTGTTCCCTTAGGGAATGTAAGACATCTGCCCAGGCTCTTTTGGCTTTCATAGTCTCTGGTGAGAAGTCCAGTGTAATTCTATTAAGCCTACTTCTATATTTTACTTGACTTTTTCCTTTACTTCTTTTAATATTCTTGCTTTATTAGTACATTTGGTGTTTTAATTACTATGTGACGGGAGTAATTTCTTTTCTGGTCAAATCTATTTGGAATTCTGTAGGCTTCTTGTATGTTCAGGGGCATCTTTTTCTTTAGGTTAGGGAAGTTTTCTTTTATAATTGTGTTGACCCTTTAAGTTGGAAATCTTCACTCTATTCTATACCTTAGGTTTGGTCTTCTCATTTTGTCCTGGATTTCCTGGAAGTTTGGGGTCAGGAGCTTTTTGCATTATTTATTTCCTTTGACTGTTGTATCAATGCTTTCTATGGTATCTTCTACATCTGAGATTCTCCCTTCTATCTCTTGTATTTTGTTGTTGATGCTTGGATTCATGACTCCTGACTTCTTTCCTTAGTTGTCTATGTCCTGTGTTTTTTCCCTTTATGATTTCATTATTGTTTCTATGTCCATCTTTAGATTGTGGCTGGTTTTGTTCAATTCCTTCACCCGTTTTTATTGTGTTTTCCCTTCTTTCTTCAAGGGATTCTTCCTGTTTACATGTGTTCTCCTGTATTTCTCTAAGGGCATTATTTATGTTCTTCTTGAAGCCCTCCATGAAGCCCTCCATCAGCATCATGACCTGAGATTTTAAATCCAAATCTTGCTTTCCTGGTGTATTGGGGTATCCAGGACTTGCTGTTGTGGGAGAATTGGGTTTGGATGGTGCCATATTGCCTTGATTTCTGTTAACAATGTTCCTACATTAGCCTTTTGCCATCTAGTTATCTCTGGTGTTAGTTGGTCCAGCTGTCTCTGCCTGGTGCTTGCCCCTCCTGTGTGCCTGCAAGCCTATCTCAGCAACCCTGGGTAACCTGCTTTTCCCTTGCACAGATTGCTGTAGAGCTGCTGAGTTCCTGGGGGCAGGTATTGTTTTGGCTGGGTGTGTCCCAAGTGATCCTCTACTCTGGTGATCCCTGCTTACTACACAGTCACAGGTGCAAAGATGGCAGTGTCACCCCTCTGATGTAAGGACTTCCTCTAACCCCCTAGTTGCAGGGTACCCCAGCAGGGTAGGTTCCCAGCTGTCTGGCTGTGGCACTTGTGGACTTCCTAGGTGCAGGTGGAGTCCTGGCCAGGTGTGTCCCAAGTGATCCTCTACTCTGGTGATCCCTGCTTACCACTTTGCCCCACAGTCATCAAAAGACACTTTCAATAGGACAAAATGAATGTCTACTGATTTGGAAAAGATCTTCCCTAACCCTACATCTGATAGTGGGTTAATATCCTATATATATGTACACACACACACACAAACACACACACACACACACACATATATATATCAAAAAGTTAAGACACCAATAACCCAAATAACCCAATTCATAAATGAGATAGAGACATAAAAAAAAAATTCTTAGCTCAGAATCTATAAAGAAATGTTATGTGAGGCAGCAATCAGGAAGTAAATTATATTTAAAAAGGCATCCCATTTAGAACAAGTTCTCCAGAGATTGTTACTTTCTGCACATTATGTTTAATGTGATCTTGTAACTCACATATAAAAAAACATGTTTTATCATTTTAAACATTGTAAAGTTTAATTATGTTTCATCATATTCTTGTCATTTACCAAGTCCTTCTAGATTCTTCCCTCTCCCTTCCCACACTATGTTAAATTCCTTTACCCAAACCCATACAGAACCCTATAAAACAAACACCCAAACCTAGAAAACACAATAAAATTCTACCCCAAAAGAAAAAAAAGGTAAATCACAAACCAACCAAGCTGTACACAAATAAAAACGACTTGTAATATATCATATGTTGTTCTGATACTGCTAAACATGTGGTTTGTCATGGAGTCCTTCATATACCCAGAGTAACTCCAATGGAAAAAATTGATTTTCCTTTCCTAGCATATTTAAATGACAGTTCACTTGATAACCTTCCCACAAGGAGGTAATTTTCACTCATTTGCTAATTTTTTTATTTATTTATTTATTCATTCTATAATTTGTATATTTTAAAAAAATAAAACAAAATAAAATATGAGGTAAAATACCTATCATATCAAAGTTGGACAAGACAAACCAACAGAAGGAAAAGAGCTCAAGAGATGGTTCAAAAAACAGAGACCCATCCATTAGCACCCCGAGGAATATTATGAAAATACTGATAAAATATAATAGAACATAATATAATATATTATAATATATAATATATAACAATATAATATATAATATAATGTAATATAATGTAATGTAATGTAATATAATATGAGCACAGAGTACCTGGTGCAGACCCATGCAGGTCTAGTGACTACAGCGTCAGTCTCTATGAGTTCATAAGAGTGCTCATGTTGCTTTAGAAGTCCTTATTTTCTTGGTGCCCTTCATCACCTCTGGCTCTCACATACTTTCTTCCTCCACATCCATAGGCTTACCTGACCTCTGACAGAAGGGATTTTGTGGAGACCTCCTATTTTAGGTTGAATGTTCCAAGGCTTATCCCTCTGCACAATATGTGGTTGTGGGTCTTTATATTTTTACCATCTGTTTAATCAGGAAGCTTATTTGATGATATCTGAACAATGTAGTCATCTATAAGTACAGAATACCATTAGGAATCATGTTATCACAATATACTTTGGTTTTTAGTCCAGTAGTATTTTGTTTTACCCACGGAACCTGGACTATCTATCCTCATGGTCTTCAGGTCCTTGGGACTCTAAACAGTACAGTGTATGGATTAAATATCATGGAGTGGTCCTAAGTCAAATGACACATCAGCTCTTTCCTTCCACAAGCTTTGTTGCATGCACAATTGCAATAGGATATCTTGAGGTGGTACACGATTGTAGATAAAGGGTTTGTGCTTAGATTTCTGTTTACCTTTCCATTTAATAGTGTGCAGAGTAAATTCCTGTATTGAAGTCCCTGGAATATAGAGATAAATGGCCTAATCTTTTTTAGCATCACATTGGGAACTAGAGTTTGCCACATGAACTGCAGGGCCCACCAATAACATGAAATGTTGAGCCAGCTGGTTGTATGTTTTCCTGTAAGCATTCAGGTAGAATCAATATCCATTTTGTTGTACCACTGTGGCCAACTTTCAAAAAACTCTGACCTACAGAAGAGTACACTGTGATGTGTATTAGTTATTTAACCTTTGTTAATCAATAGTTTTTCAGGGACAATTTGGTCTCATAGAAATATTGAGAAAAACATGAGAAATATTCAGTAGAAATAAATCTACTTTTAAAAGGAGAAGACAACTATTTCAAGTTTGCTCTCCCATAAAACATTTTTCTTAGAATCATTCATCAGATCACACTTTTGTTATAACTATTGAATGTTTTTAGTAATCCTAAACCAATTGTGCTTTGAATGTAAATGAGCTATTTCTACTTTGAACCATTTGTATAGAGGTTGGAAAATGAAAAGGAATACACGCAGTCCTATGAAATTCATTCTCATGTGTTGAGTATATAACTAGTACTCAGGACACAAGGTCATCCTTTTTTACAGACATGGAGTTATTCTATTGCCTATCATTTGCATTGCTCTCAAGCAGATCCACTTCACTTAGGGATTATACTGGAGAGCTTCTCTGCCTTCTTCTTCATGGTATATGTTGTCATTTATCCAGGTACCAGTCTTGAGCTTCCTCACTGAAAAGAAGGGAAGACATTAGAGGCCAGGGCAGTTTCTATGGCACCCTCTGTGAGTTTGCATCTCACCAGCCAGGAGTCCACAGGATTCTCCTTACTCCTAAGAAAACGTGGGAATGTAGATCTGGGATGAAAGGTAAGTGAGCAACTAAATTGAGGGCAGGTGGAGAGGTGCCGAGGTATGAGTAATGAGAAGGGTATACTTCTCCAGGTGGGAGATAAGTAGCACCCAGAAATTGTGTCAATAAGGCAAATTAAAATTGAACAACTGTGTGTCTGTGTTTTTGGTTCACTGATCCAATATTCTCTGGTTGTGGGCTAGTAGTGCAGTCCATTCCCAGAGCATAGCATGGGTAGCAAAAGCTACACACACACACACACACACACACACACACACAGACACACACACACAGTATTCTTAGATCAGTTTGATACCCAAGACTGATACAAGTTGTAGGTATCTATGTTAAATTTTCTTTCTATACTGATGTTTCTATACAAACATCAGTATAGCATATGCAGTGTCTGGGATGTTTTATATTACACTAAATACTGAACATGTGTTTTTTTCACTTATGCATTTATTTTGGAAAAATGTGATTTTTCAAAGCACAATTATGGAGCAACCTAAATACTATTCCTTTTGTTTGTTTATTTGCTTTACTAGTATGAGAAATTGGTCCAGAAACCCAAGAAAATAACCACACAATCCACACAATTTTATTTAGTCTATAAACCCTGTTAAGAATTTATTTTAATGCAAATGGATCCCATAGCTCCTTCTGAGTGGTCAGAGTTTGACTTTATATTGATTAATGCCTACTTTCCTCACAATGGCCCATATGATAAGCAGAAAACAATTGTGAGTATATAGTGTAACTTTGCAAACATATCAGTATTTCAAGAAATGCTGCTCTTGGAATTTTAATTAAGTGTCTTCTTTATAGATATTTTAATCAAACTTTGGCTTACATTACCCATACATACACCAAACACATGACAAACTTTCTAGTCATTATAGAGCTTGTAATCAAAAAGTAATAAGACAGTCAAATAAGATGAAGAGGTATAAAAGAAAAGGACTTCATGAATTTTGCAGGCAAATGTATGGAACTAGAAAATATCATCCTGAGTGAGGTAACACAGACCCAAAAGGACTTGGATGGTATGTACTTACTGATAAGTATATATTAGCCAAGAAGTTCAGGATACCCATAATACAACTCTCAGACCACAGGAAGCTTAAGAACTTAAGGAAAGACCAAGTGTGGATAGTCAAACCCACTTAGAAGGGGGAACAAAATAATCATGGGATGCAGAGGGAGAGAGGAACCTGGGAAGGAAAGTGTGGGGAAAGGGACAGAAACATGTGTGGAGGGTGGATACAAGAGAGAAGCCCATGGGGTTAGAAGAATGAATCAAAATATGCAGCAGTGGCGGGTGGGAGGCAGAGGGAACCTCTAGAGAGTCCTAGGGGCCTAAGATGCTACCAGGGAATGACATTAGCTGAAATGTCCAACAATGAGGAGATGGAACCTGAAGAGATCACCTCCAGTATATAGACAAGGCATCCAGTTGAGACAAGGGGTCAACCCCCTACCTTCATAATTTTTCACCCAGAATTATTCCTGTTTAAAGGAAATTAAAGGACAAAAATGGAACAGAGAATAAAAGAAATGCAATCCAGTGACTGGCCCAACTTGGGATCCATCCCATGCGCTAGAACCAAACCATGACACTATTACTGATGCCATATTGTGCTTGCAGACAAGAGCCTGACATGGCTCTCCTCTGAGAGGTTCTAAGAGCAGCTTCCTGAGACAGATGAAGATACTTATAGCTAACTATAGGGCTGAGTTCAGGGAACCTTATGTAAGATTTAGAGCAAAGACTGAAGGAGCTGAGGCGAATAGCAAACCCATAGGAAGAACAACAGTGACAACTAACCAGGAAGCCTCTGAACTCCCAGATTAAGCCAAAAATCAAGGAGCATACATGGGCTGGTCTGTGGCTCTGGGCACATACGCAGCAGAGGACTGCCTTGTATGTCCAGATGCAGATGTTAGTGGTGGTGGTGGTTATGGCACAGGTTGAAAGTGAGGTCCGGCTACCACATGTTTGAAGGCCTTCAGCCAGGCAACCTTGTCTCTGGTTCCAGCAGAGACCACAGACCAGGTTTGGTGGACAGGCACAGGAGGGCTACATAGCGAGGAAGGAGAAAGCAGAATCCAAAGGTTTAGTAAAGAACTTTTCCCAATCTGTAGGTTGCAGTTTTATTGTATTGGCAGTGTCCTTTGCCTTACAGAAGCTTTTCAGTTTCATGAGGTCCCATTTGTCAATTGTTGATTTTAGAGCCTAAGCCATATTTTGAATATTAGTCCTCTATCAGATGTGGAGTTGGTGAAAAAAAATGGTCTCATTCTGCAAGCTTGTGCTTTGCTGTGCAGAAACGGGTCAGTTTCATGATCCCATTTATTAATTGTTGATCTACATGCCTGTGCTAAAGAGATTCTGTCAAGAAAAGTTGTTCCTCTGCCAATGAGTTCAAGGCTATTATTACTTTCATGTTTTTCATGTTCAGTATATATGGTTTTATGATGAAATCTTTGATCCATTTAGACCTGAATTTTGTGCAGGTGGCAAATATGAACCTATTTACATTCTTCTACATATGGCCATCCTGTTTGATCTGCACCACTTATTGAAGATACTATTTTATTTTCCTTCTATATTTCTGGGTTATTTACCAAAAATCAGGTATCCATAGCTGTCCATATTTTTGTTTGTGGCTTCATTTGATTCCATTGATAAAATAATATATTTTATCAAATAACTTGAGAGTTTATTACAATACCTCTATAACTGGAAATCAGGAATGGTGTCTTTATCATGCAGGCTTGCTTTTAACTATTCTGATTTTTTGTTTTCCATAGGATGACAAAATTATTCTTTCATGATATATAAAAAAATTATGTTAAAATATTGGTGTGGATTTGCATTGAATCTGTTGATTGCTTTTGATCAAATGACCATTTTTACTACATTAATCCTACTGATAAATGAGCATGAGAGATCTTTGCATCTTCTGAAATTTTCCTCAATTTCTTCAAAGACTTCAAATTTTTAATCAAACAAGTCTTTCACTTGCTTTGTTAGAGTTACCCTAAGGTATTTTATATTATTTGAGGCTATTGCTAAAGAACTTGTTTCACTATTGTCTTCTCAGTCTCTTTGTAATTTGTTTATGGAAAGACTACTAATTTTTTAAATTTAATCTTATATCCAACTCCTTTCTTAATTCTTCTTTGAAAGTCTGGTAGTATTATATGAGAAAAACATTTCGACCTGAGGTTTTTTTGTTTGGTAGTCTTTTATTAGCTGCTTCTGTTTCACTTGGGGTTATAGGTCTGTTAAATTGTCTATTTGATCTTAATTTACCTTTCATAAGTGAGGACAATAGAGAAAACTGTCAATTTCTTTTAGATTTGAAAATTGTGTAAAGTTTTTTTTTTTTAAAGTATGCCCTCATGATTCTCTGTATTTTCTTGGTTTCATCTAAGTCCATGTTTTTCTTTCAAATTTCGTTAATTTTGATGTTCTCTCTCCATCATTTCATTAGTTTGATAAAGGTCAATCTGTATTGTTAATATTCTCAAGGAATCTACTCTTTATTTAATTGATTCTTTTTGATGTTCTCTTTGTTTCTATTTTGTTTATTTCAGTCCTCAGTATGATTATATGTTGCTGTGCATTGCTTTTTGGTATGATTACTTCTTTTGGTTCTAGAGTTTTCAAGTGTGCTGTCAGGTTGTTAGTATGAGATCTCTCCAACTTACAATAAGAATGAAGTACATAATAAACTTTATTCTCAACTATGCTTTCATTGTGTCCAATAAGTTTGGTATATTATGTACTTATTTTCATTAAATTCTAGAAAGTCTTAATTTCTTCCATTTTTCCTCTCTTGATCCATTATTTTATTCATTGGAAAATCATTCAACTTCCATGAGTTTGTCAATGTGCTGTTGTTTCTATTGTTGCTAATATTCATCTTTAATCCCTGATAGTCTGATGGGGTACAGGGAATCATTTCAGTTATCCTACATCTGTTGAGCCCTACTTTGTATCCAAATATGAAGTCAATTTTGGAGAGTGCTCTAAGGTAAAAAGTAGAAGTTATACTCTTTTGTGTTTGGGTAAAAGTTAATCCCTGGTAGTCTGATGGGGTACAGGGAATCATTTCAGTTATCCTGCATCTGTTGAGACCTGCTATGTCTCCAAATATGAAGTCAATTTTGGAGAACATTCTAAGGTACAAAGTAGAAGTTATACTCTTTTGTGTTTGGGTAAAAGTTCTGTAATATCTGTTTGGTCCCTTTGGTTTATAATGTTTGTTAGCTCTGATATTTCCCTCTTTAATTTTTGTTGGATGACCTGTCCATTTCTGAGAGGTCCCTTGGTGGGTATTGAAGTCTCCCACTATCAGTGCATGTGGGCATACCTATTATTCAATCCATAGTAGTGTGTTTGCTACTGCTGCTGCTGCTGTTGTTGTTGTGTTGGGTGTTTTTACACACTTGGACATCTGATAGGCAGGACACATTTTTGGCCAAAGGCTTTGTAGGTGGGTTGTTATCCTTATCCTTGCAATGGGAATGCTGCCTGGCTAAAGGAAGTGGACACTTTGGGTCCAGGATCCATTTCTCTCCCTGTTAGGAGTCTCAGCTAGATTCACCCATAGACCCTCTGGGCCTCCCCTGATCCCAGGTCTCTGGAACATCCTCGAGATTGCCTCCCCATTCCCACTGATCTTTCTTCTCTATCCCCTCTTCTCCCTACATAAGATCTTCCCTGGCCTGCTCACCTCCCCATTCCTTTTTCCAGCCAGTTCCCTTCTTCCATCAACCTCCAATATCTATTTTGTTTTCCCATCTAAGAAAGATTTATCCATCCTTTCTTTTGTCCTCCTTGTTTCTTGGTTTCTTTAGGTCTGTTGATTATAGCATGGTTGTCTTGTACTTTATGGCTAATATCCACTTTTAAGTAGGTATATGCCACACATGTCCATGTGGTTCTGTGTTACCTAACTCTGAATATTTTCTAGTTTCATCCATTTGCCTGCAAAATTTGTGATGTCCTTGTTTTTAATGGCTGAATAGTGTTCCCTTTGTGTAAAAGTACCACATTTTCTGCATCATAACCATTCTTCAGTTCAAGGACATCTGTGTTGTTTCCAGATTCTGGCGATTATAAATAAAGCTGCTATGAGCATGGTTTAGCAAGTATCCTTGTGGGAAGTGTAGCATCGTTTCGGTATATGCTCAAGTGTGGTGTAGCTGGGACTTGAAGTAGAACTATTCCCAATCATCTGAGAAACCACAAAAATGATTTCCATTGTGACTTTATGAGTTTTTACCCCCAACCCCAAAAAAAGAGGAGGGCTACCTTTGCTACACAATAAGCCTGACAACATGATTTTATTCTTTATTTTCTGTGTGTTGTGAAGGGGAGGGCATTGATTGCCTGTCTAACTGTCTGCCTTCTGACCAGCCTGCCTGTCTTCTGGTCTGTCTTTCTGTCTATGAACCCTTGCATGTCTGGTGCATTCATATGCTGATGAAGGGGTCAGTTCTGCTGAAATTAAAGTTGTGGATGGCTGTCAGCTCTTTCTTGCCTTCCCCGTGGGTGGTGAGACTTCTGGCCCTGATCTACAATTCTTGGGGCATATACAGTCCTGGAAAACAATGATGGCCAACATGCCTGTAGACCTGATTTTATTATTGTTTTGTGTGTCTGTGTGTTTGGTGAGGGAAATGCCTGCCTGCCTGGTTTATTGCCAGCCTGTAACTCTATCAGAAGCCAGATGAAGGAGTCAGATCAGCTAAAATTAAATTTGTAGTTGCGTGTCAGGTGACAATTGCTTACCCTGCGTATGGAGGGACTTAAACCCATTAAACATAGATACATAATGGGCAAAGCCAGAAGGGCTATTTGTTAAGATTCTGTCAGCCATTTTAGTATTATAGAGTTATGTCTCAGGAACTCCTTAGTTACGTTAAATAAAAACAATGGGAAATACAATACATTTGTGTGCTAGTTTTCTCATTTTAACTTATAGATACTTGATTATCTCTAAGGTATACAGATAAAATAATGCTTATATCCTTGAGATACTTAAAAATAAACAAACTACCACCACTAACAACAACAACAACAAAAACAATTAAAAAAACCTGTGAGTAACAACTACAACAACAACAAATATTCAAATTGCAAATTTCTTGTGCCCTTGATCCATGGCTTCTTTCATTACTTTTCGCATGCAAGGAAGGGGTCAGAATCCCTAACATTTGAATCTAAAGCTTCAGTCAAATAGCTGCTGATGTAGTAAATAGTTCTGGTCCTTGATTCTGGAAGCTTCTGTGGTTTCCATGCTGCAACTTTCCCTAATCTCTCCTCCATAGACAGATGAATGAGACATGCATTGAGGGCTGTTGAAACTGGTTCATGTCCCCTCTCTCACATGTATGTTTCTATTACCTATTTACTACCTACTGCATGTTTGTGTTTGAAAGAGATTTACTTATTTATTTTTTTAGTATGTACTAGGCCACAATTCCTGCAAAAACAAACAAACAAACAAACAAACAAACAAAAAACAACCAATCAGACTACTGAAATCAATACAGTATTGCACTTATCCAATGTGCTATCGAATCTCTGGGTTCTAACTCTGTCTTACCTACAGAAGGATTTCCAGAATAACTATAAATATTTATATTTATCTATTTATTTAATCACTCTTTATTGTCTGTCTATAGTTCTTTCTGCCTCTGTCTTTCAAGGCTACACAGTGAAACTCCATCTCAAATAAACCAAAACTAGCTAAGTCTGCCTGGTATGTAGAAGGACTCAAGGACAATTAATTATGTTTGTCTCTTATTATGCATTTTAATGAAAAAAATCAATAAGACTTAAAATTTGAAAGGGCGATATAAACCCCATTCATCTACATTTAAGGACCTCATTTACCTCCATTTAAGGATCAGGTTTGATTTTTTAAAAGTTATAAGACACAAGCTACAGGCATTGACCATAAGTTCCAGATACTACGTCATAAAACAGGAGCTCAAAGAACAGACCATAAAATCCAGAACAGATCATAAAATCCCCAAGAACAGCTTGAGAACAATCACAAAGATTGGGAAATACCATATCACAGAAAAAACCATCTGGGCTGGGCAGCCCTATTTCATCACATGGTTGAATGATCATGACACAGGAATACAGAACAGGAAGCACCTATTAGACTCTAGCACCCATCAATGAAATTGCAGATTACCTAATGCTTCTAGAAAGTTCCCTTGGTTACTTATAAGAAGGCATGCATACCTTTTTCGGGGTCCCCATTTTAGAGAATGGTTGACTCCTGCATGCTGTTGGATTCTGCAGAATAAACACTCTATGTTTCTGCATGCTACCTGAGGCTCTGGTCTTCCGTCATCGATTTTTGTACAAATACAAATGATTGATTCATGTATCTTGGGATTTTATGAGACTTCTGGTTGCTTTTAGGTGCTTCCTCACAATTCTGCACATTCAAACTGGGTTTAATTGGGTTCTGGTTCTCTAGAGATTACTAAACAGAGGAAAAAAAAATATGACCTGCCAAATTAAGTCACAGGGCTGCTTCCATCTTCGGGAGGTCATTAGCCAAGATGGAAAGATGGATACCATCCGCATGGCAACATACATCTTGGTGAGGTCAATCAAATGACAGAACAAGAAATTAGAAACAAATAAACAATCTAACACAAAAACTTCCATGGGTTGAAGAAAGAACAAGAAATTGGGAGTAGATATAAATGCTTTTAATCTCAGTCTCAGAGAGGCAGCAAAAGACGAACTGAGTTTCTTCCTTGACAGGGATTTCTCCACACCGACAAATCCTATGTCAAATACACCCTGTCCCACCCCCTCAAAATTATCCATTTTACCTTTCCAGACTTATGTCTGAGGAGACTCCTACTTATGTTACACAAAAACAAAACAGTATGTGGTAGAAATTGTTAATCCCAACCCATGAGTTCTTACCCCACCTTAATTATTTAGATTTTGGATAAAAGACAAACATTTTTTATTTGTATGCCTTAAATGACACAAGAAGAAGCAGGCAGATATCTACCCTCCATCTTATTAGAATTTACCTTTTTATCAATAACCTCAAGTGATTACTGATTATGTTTCATTTGTGCTGATATTAGCATTAATTGGCCAGTGAAGATTACAGCTTTTGGAGATGGCTCAGATGGAAGGGACCTATCTGATGCTCTTTCTATGGATGCTTGAGTTCAATTCCAAGGGAGCCACATAGAGGGTCCTCCTAGGTTCTGGTGCCCTCTTCTGGCATGTAGGCATATATGCAGATTGCCATGCATATACATCAAAAATGAATGAATAAATAAATAAATAAATAAATAAACAAACAAGAACAAATATTCTAGCGTTTGTCTTGCTATGGTGGTGCAAGTGGCTCTGTAGGTTTGAGGCTAGCTAAGTCAACAGAGTAAGTCCCAAGGCTGCCATTGTTACCCAAAGAGAAATGCTATCCCCAGACAAAATAAAACAAGGCAATAGAAGATTATGGTTTTTATTTTACAGTTATATCTTCCCTCTAGTGTCATTGTTTCTTGAACTTAGATGAAGTCCTGTTTAACTTCTTTCTTTCTTCCTTCCTTTCTTTTCTTTTTTTCTTTCTTTCCTTTTTTCTTTTTTTCGGTGGCAATTGGAGCTATACTTTTCCCCAGAGACTGATTTTATTCTGTGGCAAGGGTTGTATAATGTTGTGTTTTCCACATATTGTCTTCCAGCTTTGGATGTCTCCTCCCTACACCATCAGGTTGTGTGTAAGACAGGGGTGTAGTTATCTGGCCTAAACACTGTGACCTCTGCACTTCTCACTGTAGTTCTTGGATTTCCTGTGGACATGTGTACTTTGAAGTCCTCACACAGTTCACTCTGTTCCTGAGTTCCATTTGAACCTCTTCCCCAAGGCCAGAAGGGAGGTTGATCCATTTCAATGCATGCCCTCTCTGTCCATTGCAGGAATGCCCCATGCTTGAGAACCCCCCAGTGCTCCTGGAGCATTCCAGGCTTTGACCCTCAAGGTACTCACTTCTGAGTTGATGGTGATGCTTTCTGTTTCTTGGTGTGTCATCTGTGCTCCATTTTGTAGTAAGAGGCCTGAGGGGGCCAAAAGAAAGTATGGTAAAAGGGGCTCTGGCATTCCCTGTTGTCTGAAAAGGGAGTCCTTTTTTGGATGAGTGTCTGCCCCAAGCTGCTGCATTCCTCTGTAGGGCCATGTAGAGAGGGGCTGAATGGTAAAGGCTAGTTTCTTTTTGTCAATGACCTTTTGCTACACTGTGTGGGGGGCCAGTATCTGTCCCTCTCCGGTCTTGAACACTCAGGATACCCTGGAGGACAGGCTTAGTGCGGATGCTCCACACTTACCGTGGAGGTCTTATGTGCTGCATTTCACTCATGGAGCTAGTTTATGGTTGTTGTGGTCTGGAGCTCATTGGGTACTCTGAGGGTACATTCCACCCTCAATGAGAAAAAGTTGCATTCTTTAGGTATCTGAGAACCTTCCGATGCTAAGGGAGCATTTCAGGTTTTGACCATCAAGGTGCTCACTTCTGAGTTGATGCAGCCTGCTATGCTCTGAAGGGGATTATATGGATGCACAGTCCCACCCCAAGGCATGCTCTAAACATCTTCTGCAGTAGTTTTGGCCATGGGAATCCCCACTCCACTCCTGTCTTCAGTGGGGTGAGCATTTGCTTTTTAGTTTATTGTGGCCCATGCCTCCTCCCTCAAGATTTGAGGATGTATCTCACAGGTAGAGCTGTTGTCCTTTCTTTTCACATCCCTCAAGCTTTTCACACAGAACCAATGAAATGTGCTCTAGGAGTGTTTGCCATCCCACAGCCTTGGTCAAACTGGGTACACCTGGAAGGAGAGCAGGGGACAGGGGGTGCTGAAAGTGAACGGTCTAGAAAGAGAATCGTGAAGCCCCGACAATGTTCTGATCAAGGCCCAATGTTTAATGGATAACTCTGAATTTAAAGGGGAGAAACCCATCCCCCAATATGCCAGAATCTGGTCAGGAAAACAGGCTCAGCTGCTCAGTGGGTAGCTGGCTCCTTGCAGGAAGCTGCAGATCTGGAAGAACAATAGACTTCTCCTAGTTCTGAAGGCTCCACCCTAGGTAGGCAACTGTGGCAAAACAAGGTCTGAATTACCCTGCTCAAGGCTGGAGGAAAGGCTCAATTCCTCCCTATTTATTTATTAAAAATTAGCTTGACTGGGGCACTGGATTGACTTATCCTCTATGGTCCTTCCTGGGAATTATGGTGGTTGGTTGCTGCATCTGGCTTACCACTGTGTCTATACTCTCTCTTACCCATCCCAGAGGACACTAGCAGATTACTTGTGTTATTTAAGCAAACACAGCCATATTAGTGTTTATTAATAAACAAATAAGGCATTTCAGTTCATGCCTCTGTCTTAGGTTGATAAGAGTCATAGATCATCAGTGGCCTGTTTTTGACTGCTGGGTACAATTTGAGCATCCAGAGGACTGCAAGCATGGCACACACATGAACTGGATGGGAAGGGCATGTACCACAATGGATCAATCAACCACACTTCCAGGCTTGGGGAAGAGGTTTAAATGGAACACAGGAACTGAGTGAACTGCATGAGGATAACAGAGAACGTGATGTCCACAGGGACCCCATGAACCACCTTAAGATATATAGAGGATCACAGTCTTTGGGCTGAATAGCCACACCCCAGCCTTCTACACACCATTAACATTGACAGGGAGGAGAGGCAGGGGCCTGCTGGCAGAACGAGGAGTGTGGCCACCACTTGCAATGAATGACTATTCCCCATGAGTGTCCATTTCTCAAATGGCATGGTGTAGGTCCCAGCCAGAAGAGAGTACAAGAACACCACATCAGTCCACAGAAACGGAGAGTGGCAGATGCTATAGGGAACAACAAGCTGGATCTTCTGTGGACAAAATGAGCAAGCTGGGACTCAAAAGTGAACAATTCAAGCAACCAAACCAAGAACAACAGAAAAAGCAGGACAAAGAGCCTCCTCCCCCCACCAAAAAAAGAGCAAAAAATTTTGAGAACTGCACTTCTCCACGCAGCAAATGATGGAGGCTCAGAAACAAAAAGGCATCAAATAACAACAACAACAAAAACTTGCTGGCTTAACCCCAGACAGCAATGCCGTGAAAAGGGCAAAGTAGTGCACTTAGGATTTACATGGCAGACAAACAGAGACACACAAATCGAGGACCTGTGGAAATTTGGGAACTCAGTGAAAGAAACACCAAGTGGACCTGTCATGGAGGAGAAACAGGAATCTTCAGCACACACAAGTGCTCTCCTTGCCCTTAGCTCCACCATTCACTCAGTCCAGGTGACAACGAACATGGAGAAAGAGGGAACGCCTGGCATGCAGATATATATTAACATACTGTTCTTTGGTTGGTGACATTAAAGAACAGGACCCTTCAATGCTGTTGGCTTTTCTGGCCACCTGTTTTTCTGCCCTATGGCTCACGGCTCACAGTTCCTGAAGCTCCATTTGCTATGATTCCTGTTTCCTGTGTTTACTTACTTGGATGAGTGAATTCTCTGGTGTGGCTTGTGACAATCAGGCACTGTGTATTATATGTGTGTATTCTGATCATTTTAAATTTCTTATTCTGTGAATTTATTGTACATTGACCTCTCCAACATCAAATCCAACATTATTGTTGTTGTTGTTGTTGTTGTTGTTATCTCGGGTTAGAGGGGTCCCACAGGACAAAAACAAACTAGTAAGACTCCAAGCTTCAGAGACACCAACAGGATGGGCCACTTCTCTTGGAAACTGGGATCATAGCATCCTTTCATATTCAGAAATTCAGATCCCCAGCCACAGGAACTGAGTGGCTCCTGAAGTAAAACAAAAACAAAAAGGTTCTGAAGCTCTAGTGAGCCCAAGCCGGGCAACATTGCCTTGGAATCCTGGGCCACAGCATCCTCTGGACCTCAGTGATCCAGAGCTCCAACCTAGGGGCTCATGTAAAAAAAAATGACCTGAAGCTCCATTGAGTCCAGACTGGGCCACATCCGCTGGGAGGATGGGACCACAGCATCCTTTAGGCTCTGAAATCCAGAGCTCCAAGAAGTGAAGGAAGGCTGGTGTCAAAAACCTCCAGTTTCTTCCCAGTTCTGTCTTTGTCAACTTGTTTGGGGATGGGAGTGGGGTTTAAAGGTCTTCCCTCCCTGCCTCAGAAATCCAGTGGGGAAGTGGTTAAAGGCAGGGTTAACATCTGTGTTTTGTTGTTGCTTAATAGGGGAAAGTAGCAAGGATATTGACTCATTTTCTCATAAAACTCAGCTCAAATATCACATAACTATTATTTTCATTAGTATGGATTCTTGAAAGAAATGAACTAATGTGATTGATGATTAGATGAGGTGCATAGATAAGTCAGAACTAATTATAGAAATTGACTCATACAGTCAATAATAATAATAATAACAATAATTCCTATGCTATGTCACATCTCTCCTAAGCTGGTTTTTTTTCCAGAAAAAAAAGATTTTTACCTTATATAATTATAACAAAACATTTTGTAAATGATATAAAATCAAATTTCAGAGAGACAGGGACAAAACATATTAACCAAATATCCAAAACAAAAAACTAAAAGCTATCTGTCCATATTTAGAAAATTCTGATATTAGTAGCAGTAAGAGAAGCAATGTATATCATTTAAACAACATTCACTGTTCTTTGCAGCCATGCAGACTGTCATTGTTTATACATTAACAGTGACCTCTGACAGCTAAATTTGCAAACTAATCTGGACTGTCTCCAACTCGCCAGCAAGGCATTAACAACCCCCTTAAAATTAGAGTACAGATAGAATAGATTTTTTAAAGGTTTATTTATTGATTTCATGTATGTGAGCTTCATTCAAACTAACAGCAGAGGGCAACAGATCCCATTACAGTCTCACTATGTTGCTCAGGCTGGTCTCTAAACTCCTGGGCTTAATACCTCAGCATATTCCAAGGAGCTAGGACTGCAGGTGCCCACCATCTGCCTGACTCCAAACAGCCCTTTGAATATCCTGCTTTGTAATCTGTAGTAGCCTAAATAACTCTTGTCTCTTTTTTGTTTAAACTTAAAATCGTTTTTGTTGTACATGATTACGATAATTTAACCTAATAGAGACTACTGATGCAAAAATCACTTAAAGAAATACAGGAGAACCTTGATCAACAGTCAGAAGTCATGAAAGAGGAAACACCAAAATCGCTTAAAGAATTAGAGGAAAACACAAACAAGCAAATGACAGAACTGAGCAAAAATTTTCAGGATCTAAAAACAGAAGTAGAAACAACTAAGAAAGCACAAAGGGAGACAACTTTGGAGATAGAAAACCTTGGGAATAAATCAGGGACCATAGATGCAAATATCAACAACAGAATACAAGAGATAGAAGAAAGAATCTCAGATGCCGAAGATACCATAGAAATCATGGACTCAACAGTTAAAGAAAATGCAAAATGCAAAAAGCTTGTAACCCAAAAATATCCAGGAAATCCAGGACACAATGAGAAAGCCAAATCTAAGGATCATAGGTATTGATGAGTGTGAAGATCTACAACTTAAAGGGCCAGCAAATATCTTCAACAATATTATGGAAGAAAACTTCCCTAACCTAAAGAGAGAGATGCCCATGAATATACAAGAAGCCTACAGAACTCCAAACAGAGTGGACCAGAACAGAAATAACTCCTGTCACATAATAATCAAAACCCCAAATGTACTAAAGAAAGAAAGAATACTTAGGGCAGTAAGAGAAAAAGGGCAAGTAACATATAAAGGAAGACCTATCAGAATTACACCAGATTTCTCACCAGAGACCATGAAAGCTAGAAGATCCTGGGCAGATCTCATGCAGACTCTAAGAGAAGAAAAATGCCAGCCAAGATTACTATACCCAGCGAAACTCTCAATCACTGTAGATGGAGAAACCATGACAAAACCACTACTGGGCATATATCCAGAGGATTCTTCAGCATGCAATAAGGACACATGCTCCACTATGTTCATAGCAGCCCTATTTGTAGTAGCCAGAAGCTGGAAAGAACCTAGATGTCCTTCAACGGAGGAATGGATACAAAAAATGTGGTATATTTACACAATGGAGTACTATTCAGCCATTAGAAACAATGAATTCATGAAATTCTTAGACAAATGGATGGAGCTGGAGAAAATCATACTAAGTGAGATAACCCAGTCTCAAAAGATCAATCATGGTATGCACTCACTGATAAGTGGATATTAGTCTAGAAACTTTGAATACCCAGGACATAATCCACAAATTAAATGATGTCCAAAAAGAATGGAGGAGTGAGCCCTGGTTCTCGAAAGACTCAGTGCAAGAGTATAGGGGAATTCCTGAACAGGGAAGTGGGAAGGGGTAGATGGAAGAATAGTGGGACAGAAGAGGGCTTATGGGACTTGCGGGGAGTGGGGACCCAGAAAAGGGGAAATCATTTGCAATGTAAATAAATAAATGAAAAAAAAGAAAAAGAAAGAAAGAACAAAAGAAAAAAAGAATAAAAGAATGAAAGAGAGAAAGAAGGAAGGAAAGGGAGAAAGAAAGGGCAAATAAATAAAATAAATAGAAACATAATTATAATTGAATTGGAACAAGCCAACACACACATACACACAGACACACACATACACACACAGGGACAAGGGAGAGCAGGGAATGGGATACGGCACATCTGCCTCCTTTTCTTTTTGTATTGGTTTTTTTTTTTGGAATTTTTTTGCACTTTTTATTGAATATATTCCTCATTTACATTTCAAATGTTATACCCTTTCCCAGTTTCCTCCCCTCCTCGAAATACCCCAACCCATCCTCCCACCCCCTGCCTCCAAGAATATGTCCCCCACCCAACACACTACCACCTACCCTCCCCCCTCGATTTTCCCATGCTGGGGCATCTATTGGGCATTTATAGGACCAGAGACCTGTCCTCCTACTGAAGCCCAACAAGGCATTCCTCTGCCACTCTTTTGGCTGGAACCATGTGTACCCTGTGGTTGATGGCTCAGTCCCTGGGAACCCTGGGGCATCTGGTCAGCCAAAATCATTATTCTTCCCAGACTAATTCTTAACCACCCAGCACTCCCAGAGCTCCCAGGGACAAAACCATCAACCAATGAGTACACATGAAGTTACCCATGACTCCAGAAGCATAGGCAGCAGAGGATGGCCTTGTTGGACATCAAAGGGAGGACAGGCCCATAAATGTTCTGTGCTCCAGTGTAGGGGAATACCAGGACAAGGAAGCAGGAGGGGTTTGATTGGGGAACAGGGAGAGCTAAGATAGCTCATGGGATTTTCACAGGGGTGGGGGGCAGGAAAGAAGATAATATTTGAAATATAAATAAAGACTATATCTAGTTAACATCTACAACAAAAGAGAATAAGCAGAATCTGCCTCCTTTTCAAGTTGTTATTCGTTCCCAAATTCAACTAGAAGGATGGCACCGTAAATAATTCATTTTTTTAAACTGTGTTTGAAACTTTTCTCAAAATGAGTTGAGGAATGTAAAGGGGAGTGTCTGCCAAACCCCAAACACAGTAGAGGAAAAGAAAGTTACAATCAGTAAGTAATGAAGTAAGTATAAACTTAAAAAAAAAAGAAAAGAATATTTTAGTTTTGTACAAAATGCCTAATTAAAGTGTAGCCTCTCATAGTAAGGAATACATGTTGCACAGAATAACAGATTACTAGACACAACCAATGCATCATTAAATAAAGATTGATGTCTCTCATTCCTTTTCCTGCCACTTGTGAGTTCTATGTTGCTTTGGCACAGCAAGTTTTGATGTATTCCTCCAATGTCTTTCTTCACAAGGGTTTCCATATAGTTGAAAAAATAAGATACTCCTTGTACAGGTCTCCACCTAACAGAACAAGTACTCAGTGGATAAGTTATCATAACAATGTTCATGTTAAATTTTAAAAGGTTTATGATAGTAAAAAAACAGTAAATAATGTTGAAAGAAAAGATCTGAGGAATATTATAGCAACATTTATACTGATGATTTAATACACTGTATACATGTATGAAATAAGGAAGAATGTGATATTAAAAACTAATTGTAACTTTGAACATAAATGATATGCTAATGGGAAACTTAGTAAGAAATTAAAAAATTAAACATCATTAAAAATTCTAGACTTCTTTTCATACCTGTGAACACCCTGGCCTTTCCTATATTGTCCTATATGTCAGTTTCCTTCAGAAATTTCTTTTTCGTATGTTTGTCCCTTCCCCAAACTGTCTTGAATGGTGAAAACTTAGAAATGAGTAGCTGGAGTATATTAGCATTTGAAAGTGTAGTTGCATGAATCTCCACAACTCAAGCCAAAGACCTCTGCTTTCATGATCCTGATGTTCAGCTGAGCTGTCAAAACTATTATAATAAGCTAGATAACTCTCAATGCAGAAAAACAATCACATGTACAAACAAGCAAACACTCCAGCATTCAAAGATTAGTCATGAAGTTGATCTTGTCCAGACACAGGTGACAGTTCCGTGTGTCTTTCCTGTGGCTCCTATGAGGATATCAACATTGATTCTGGAAAGTAAACATTCTTGTACATTTTAAAGTCTCCACCTAGATTCCTGCACCTCTCCAAACCTCTCCATCTCCTGTGCTATGCTAACAATTGCTTTCTATATACATACCTTTACAGTGGAGCCTGGAATTGAGAGCAAATCAATGGATATGAAATTATCGCTTTCCTTCTAGGCACTATATAACAAACTGAAGACTGCAGTTGGTAAACCAACCACTGAAGTCTGAGGATTCATTAGCAGTCAGGGTGACAGGCCATTGTGAAGTCAAGATTCAAGAGCTTATGCTATAACTGACAAAGTGACAAGTGCATTTCATCCTCTTCAGTCTTTTGGTTTTAAAATCATGTTCATTTAATAATTGTTGAACCATAGGCATTTTTATTAAATAACAGATTCTCAGAAAAGTATATGTTAATAGCTAAATAGATAGATGAAATGAGAGACAGATAGATATCAGTAATAATATCTATCCAAGAAGAGAAGTAATTTTCTACAAAACATTTGGAAATTCATACTCATTCTCAAATATTCTCAATACATGATTCTTTTTTAACCTATCAAAGGTATATGTGAAAATTCAGCTTCATTAACCCTATGAACCGTAGAGACCAACATGCAAAAATCACAGGACACTTTAAAAATAAATATGCTTTACTGAACAGAGTCAGAAAGCTTCATCTACAGGAAAGTCAGTCAGTATTGTAGATTAGTATATTATACTTCTCATCACAATGATACTTAGTTCAGAATCATAGTCAAGGATAAAATACATTCCTTAAATGAATTCATTCTATCCTCTACATCTTCACCATAAAAACAGAAAAAATAAGTATAAAATATGATTCTATTTTATTTTCTTTCTATTAAAGTTTGAGGTTTAATAATTAGGTCTTTTTATTCCTTTTTTTCTGATGAATATTTTCTTCCTCCTGCTTTTTATTAAGTAGATTCTTTTGTAATACAACATATTCTGATAGTTTTCCCTCCCTCTACTCCTCAGCTACTCTCCACCCGACACGCCCACATGCACGCACGCCCCCCCACACACACATGCACACCTTCTCTCACATCTGGGCTCAGTCCATTTCTTTATCTCAGTAGAAAAGAACAGGTTTATTGCTTCTCGGCCTTTTGGCTAAGATCAAGTGTAGAAAAGAACGGGCTTCTTAGAGTCTACAGACTAAAATTTTTTTTCAGAGAAACCAATGAAAGACCCAAAACTGTTCAATTGTGAGGTAAAGAAAATAAACTTAAGTCCAATCAAAGGTTCTTGACCTCACAGTGGTATGAACTCGCTGATAAGCGGCTATTAGCCTAGAAGATCAGAATACCCAAGAAACAATTCACATATCAAATGATGCCCAAGAAGAAGGAAGGAGAGGCCCCTAGTCCTAGAAAGGCTCAGTGCAGCAGTTTAGGGGAATACCAGGAAAGGGGAGCAGGAAGGGGTTCATGAGGTAACAAGGGGCGGGAAGAGGGCTTATGGGACTTTTTGAGAGGGGAGATCCAGGAAAGGGGAAATAATTTGAAATGTAAACAAAAAATATATCAAAAAATTAATTAAATTACACTTACAAAAAAAACTTCTTGAATACTACTGACATGTAAGTACACTTACTGCATCTATTCTGATATGTGGCTGTACGGGTTATTGTCACACTTCATAGGTGTTAGAAGCAGAATACTCCTGTCAATTGCTTTCCTAACATGTCAACATGTCTAATATTTTATGTACCATAGAAACTCATTTTCAACGTAGACGTTGCTAAGTCATAAACCGCTAGAATCTGTTGAATTTAGACATATTGCTGTAAGATTTCTTTGGCAAAAGGCACTCAACCTCCCATGGCTGGGGCTAGAAATTTAAGTCAGATTTATGGAAGTAGTGAGGCTGTAGACTTGAAAATTTATCACACTAATTTACTAGATCAGCTCAATTCCTTCTGTAGCATTCTAAATAATTTATACATTTATTTATGTATTTTTTAAAACTTAATATTTTATCCCCCCATCTCATCCACTCTCAGAACTTTCCACATCCCATATCTCCTCCCCACCCTGCTGTCTCCACATGGATGTCCTCATCCTCCAGCCCACCTGACCTCTAAACTCCCTGGGCCCTAGAGTCTCTTGAGGGTTAGGTGCATCATCTCTGAATGAATACAGACCTGGAGGTTTCTTTTGTAAGTGTGTTGGGGGCCTCATGTCAGCTGGTGTATGCTGCCTATTTGGTGGTTCAGTGTTTGAGAGATCTGAGAGGTCCAGATTGAGAGTGCTGGTCGTCCTACTGGGTCTCCTTCCTTAGCTGCTTTCATCCTTCCCTAATTCAACAACAGGAGTCAGGTGCTTCTGTCCATTAGTTGGGTGCAAATGTCTGTATCTGACTCTTTCAGCTGCTTGTTGGATCATTCAGAGGGCAGTCAAGATAGGTCCCTTATTGTGAACTCTCCATAGCCTCAGTAATAGTGTCAGACCTTAGAGCCTCCGCTTGAGCTAGACCTCACTTTGGGCCTATCTCTGGCTCTTTTCCTCAGGCTCCTTTCCATTTCTATCTCTGCAGTTGTTTCAGAGAGGAACAATTACAGATCAGAGTTGTGACTGTGGGATGCCCCTCCCTCATTTGATGCCCTATCTTTCTTCCTGCTGGAGGTGGGCTATGTTCCCTCTCCCCACTGTCAGGCATCTAAGGTTGCTCCCTTTAGTGCCTGATAGTCGCTCACCTCCCAGGACTCTGGTACATTCTGGAGGGTCTGCCCCCTAACCTTCTACTTTCCAAGGTTGCTTGTTTACATTCTTTGTGCTGGCCCTCAGGGCTTCAGTCCTTTTCCTTCTCCCCATCCTAGATCAGGTTCCCCTCTCCCATGACTCCCCTGACCACTGTCCACTTTCCTTCCCAGGTCCCACCCTTCTTCCCCACTTGTGATTGCTTTCTTCTCCCTCCCAAGTGGGACTGAGTTGTCCTCACTTGTGCACTTCAGCTTGTTGACCTTTTTTGAGGTCTGTGGACTGTATGTTGGGTATTATGCATTTTTTGGCTAATATCCACTTATTAGTGAGAACATTAGTGTGTCCTTTTGTGTCCGAATACCTTACTCAGAATATTTTCTAATTCCTTCCATTTACTTGAAAACTTCAGGATGTCCTCATGCTTAACAGCTGAGTAGTATTCCGTTGTGTAAATGAACATTTTCTGTATCGATTTGTTGTGGGACATCTGGGTTGTTTCCAGCTTCTAGGTATCTAAGATACCTAGCAGCACAAGGTTGCTATGAACGTAGTGGAACACGTGCCTCTGTGGCATGGTGGGCATCATTTGGGTATATTCTCAAGAGTGGTATTGCTAGGTCATCAGGTAGATCTATTTCCATTTTTCAAAATAAACACCAGAATGATTTCCAGAATGGTTGTAACAGGTTGCAACTCCACCAGCAATGGCGGAGTGTTCCTCTTTCTACATATCCTCAACAACACTGGTTGTCATCTGAGGTTTTTGAATGTAGTCAATCTGATTGGTGTAAAGTGGGATCCTGGGGTCATTTTGTTGTTGTTGTTTTGTTGGTTTTTGTTTTCTCTCAATATCTATTTTTCTATTGAGTATCTTCATTTACATTGCCAATGGTAAAACCTTTCCCAATTCCCCCCTCCTGAAAGCCCCCCTCCCCAAAGATTCCCTACCCCTTCTCCCATCACTTGCCTCCATGTGTATGTCCCTCTACCTGACACATTCCCACCTCACCCCCACCCCCCACCCCTGTCTGTTTCCTTTTGTCGGGGCCTCTATTGAGCCTTTACCTGACCAAAGACCACTCCTCCCACTGATCCTGATGGTTCAGTCCCTGGGAGTCTTGGGGTGTCTGAGTGTCTGAAGTCATTCTTATTCCCATGGGGCTGTAACCCCTTCAGGTACTCCGGACTACCCTCCAGATCCTCCCACTGGTGACCCCAAGCCCAGTCCAATAGTTGGTTGCTAGTTTCTGCCTCTGTATTTATAGAGCTCTGTCAGGGCCCATCTGGAGACAGCCATGGCATGCTCCTTTTGGTACATGCTTCTTGTTGTAGTGTCGGGGTTTGGTGACTGTTTGTAGGATGAATCCCCAGGTAAGGCAGTCTCTGGGTGGCCTTTACTTCAGACTCTGCTCATTTCTCTGATCACTAAAACCTTTGACCATTCCTATGTTTTTTGAAGCCATGATTCACCTTTAATCTTATCATGTGTGATGATTAATGCTGATCATTAATGGAATTCTATTTAGAATTCTCTCTGAAAAAAGATTCTGGACATGACACTGAGGGTGTATTTATGGTCCTTAGATTCTGTCTATGCTTAAGTAACTGGTGGCCAAACCAATAGTATAACTAGGTTCTACTATTCCTTTCATGGTTCCTGGGATGTTTAAAAAGAAAAAACTTACTGAATATTAATATTTATTGTCCTCTGCTTCTGAATTAGGTGAACGACTTCACTAGCTACAACCTCCTGACATTAGAACTGCTGTATGTTGATATCTTGAGCCCTCAAAAAAAAGAGCTATTTTCCTAATGTAAATAATTTAGTAGAGTACATTTTCACAGAACTAGGACAATAATTACTATTAACAAAATTATTGTGCAGGACTTAAAATGCCGTTTTGATTGTAGTTTGGAAGAAAAAAATTAATAAAGTGATTCTAGTGGATCTGTTGCATGAATATAGGTGCCTGAGTAAGAGAGGTGGAGGAGAGTACTGGAAATGCCATTTTACAAATACTATGGAGAATCATGAATCAGGCGTATTCGAGTCTAAGCAATAACAATTTAATTCAATTTATTATAATAGATAAGAATATGTAATACATAACTTGAAATAAATAGTGAGTGAATCTATTTGTAATAAATAATATGGGTAAATGTATAATTGAAGTTGTTTCTTTTATTGAAATAGAATGACAGGAACCTTCTTTAGTCATGAGGAAGTTTCCTTTGTGGAAAGTCATATGTTGCAGTTGTTTCGTTGTCCCCTGCTAAATGAAGTCAAGAAATGTCTTAGTTAGAAAAACATTCTCTGATGATAGATTCACCCCACTTCAGATCAGACTAGTTTTCAGTATATTTTCTGAACTGTACACAAAAACTTCTTGAGTTAACAATATATCTGCTCCTGAATGTGTTATTTGTTAAGATTCCTCACATAGGTGTTGTAGTGGATCCTGTGCAACTTCATATTGATACCAAATGCTAAGCATTTGGCAAGATTACGAATCAAATGAAATTAAACATCAGTGTTTCTGTCCAAGAATAGCAAAGCTTGTTGGCACATTGTTCACTCTTGGGAGTATGTGTAATGAATTTTTAAATCGAATAATTGTTTCTAAGTGAACTTTTTAAAAATAATTTCATATCCAAGATATCCTACATGACTTATGGACCATGGGAAGAAAGGTGAGAAATATAACAGGTAATATGCTGGAATTTGTACAGGGTCTAAGTAAGGAGTTCCTCTGTCGTACATGCATGTATGAAAGAATATATGTGTGTGTGTGTATGTATGTGTGTGTGTGTATGTGTGTGTGTATGTGTGTCTTTATGCATACCTATGTATATATACACATATTAATATATAATTTAATGAAAGTATTGTTTAAAAATCTTTTCCCACGTTTTAATATAATAGGCCACAATAGGGCTTTGATATTTACAAATTTATGAAATCAGAGAATATCATCCTTCCATCTGTTTAATGACTAATTTCTCTTAATCTCTAGGAACTTCTGCTTGAGAAGAAGCAGGTGAAACCTTTAATTCATCAGTATTTCAAAGCTTTTGCCTTACCAGCAGTATTTACTGTAGTCTTTATGTCATCTGACCTCTTCTGACTGTTGTCACAAATTATAGGGTCATCTTCTCCAAATATATCTACAAAGTTGTCAATCATGATTTGTATAACAGAGATCTGTAACACCACAAGGAAAAAAACAAGGTCCTCTTTAATTTTACATAGTTTACCAAATTGAAATCGATAAAAAAAAATGAATTCCAAAATTAAAAGGAAAATATCAGTTACTTTGAGCAGATATGAACCTGTGAAATTAAGTCTCTGTCTGAAATGGAGATGCTTAAGTTCTTCGCAACTTACTTTATCATGTTAAAATTTCATACATACTTCAAAGAATAGGGGAACTACTAAAGCAATGTAACATTTCAGAACTGATATGCTGCCAGAATAACTGTGAGTGAATCACAGTAATGACTTCAAAGATTTCTTGAATTAGTGATTTTATGCAGGGGACTGGGGAAGAGGTGGAGTTTCATTGTGATATTTTGAATGTGATGCCTGTCTAATTCCAGGCATCTCAATATATGGTACCATCTTTGTGAAATCTTTTGAGTGGTTTAGTGACTTGACATCTCTGGAGGAAGTATGTCATAGGTTAGAATGTAAGGTCACAGAAGTCAGGTGCCATTTGGAGTGTACTCTCTATGCTTCACGTTTGCTGCCTAAGATGAGAGCCACCAGCTCTCTGCTTCCTGTTTGGTTGCCCTACCTTCCTGCAGCCATGCTCCTCTGTCATGAATTTGAAGGATGGTAATGTCTCTAAATCTCTAAGTCCCAAATAAACATTTACTTCTATGAGTTGCCTTGGTCCTGGTGTTTTACTAAAGCAATAGAAAAATGACTAATGAAGAATTTGGTGAGAACAGGGATCTATGTTGAGAAACTGAGACAACAGATTGGCCCATTGTGTAGGAAAGTCTGTGGAATATTTTCTCGATTAACAATGGAATTTATAGGTCCCAGAACTCCAGGATGGTGCCACCCAGGAGCTATTACTGAGACAAAGAGAGATAGGAGGTGCAGGAAAAGAGGCAGCACTCTTACACAGCTTGTGCATCAGTTCTTGCCTCCAGCTTACTGCCTCGCTTTGGTTTTGCCCTGACATTTTCAGTAGTTAACTGGTAACTAGAAGTATATTGTGAAGTGTAACCTGTCCTCCAGAATTTTCCTCAGTGTTTTATCATAATAGTAGCAAATTAAGACACTTTCTAAATTGAAGGAGCTTTTCATTGGTCTACTCTACTCCATGGTGAGTAATACCACCATGACTTCATTCCTGTGGACCTTATTTCTGGAAACTACTCTTTGAAAAGTACCCTTGCTTTCTTTTCTTTTTGTTGTTGCCTTTTTTGTTGTCTAACTTTTTTTTCTTTTCAAAATGTAAGTCCTTTATTGATTCTCTGTGAATTTCTCATCATGCAACCCAGTAACACTCATTTTCTAGTCCATCCATATCTACACTCTCCCCTGGTAACTTCCCACAAACTTTAAAAAAATTAAAACATAAATAAAATTTTAAATTAAAATTAAACTGAGGGAAGAGGGGGTCGTGAGGATGAGACCTGGAGTAGTGTACTGCAATCAGAATTAAAACTAAATAATTAAAGTGATGAAAAATATAAATGCATATAGCTTTCTAGGAAAAGGAAGAGATAAATGAAGCAAAATATTAAGGTACCTAAAAATGTACCCAAAATAATGCAAACATATACTTCTATTTTATGTAAGTAGAAGTTAGTGCTAAAATATTAGAAACTATATTATATAACAGAGTACATGTTCATCATTATTCATTATATTACATATTGTATGTATATATAGGTATACATATATATGTATACATATATCTATATGTATATATGTCTGTATACATATGCATATATATATGTATATATGTCTGTATATATATATGTGTATATATATATACACATATATATATATATGTATGTGTGTATATATATACACACACACACACATATATATACATATATATATATATATAAAATTGTATGCAATGTTCTTTTTTATGACCAGTAGTACAGTTAGGGTAATTCATAATTTTAATAGTCTCACAATGATAAAGCACAACTATCATGTGCTCCAAAGTACAGCTGTAATCGTAAATAATCAAACAAGTGAAACACTAGGTAATAGGGATTTTTTTCAACTTTACTGTAGTCTTCTTGAACTACCATTATACATGCAGCATATTATTGGGTAAAACATTAATATCTAAGATCAATATCTGAAAAAAAAGTAAAAAGGAAAGAAAGAACAAAAAACAAATGATTCACTTCCTTCAAACTATGTTAACAATCTCCCTTCCCAATGTTTCCTGGAATAGATCAATGTATCTCCCACTCCAGAATAATGCAATCTTAGGGTTTCCTTTAACATCGCTGACCTTTCTGAGGTACTCCCAATTTCTTGATCACAATGACTACTTTGTTCTCAAAGGGAAAAATCAGATCCTCTTACCTTTTTTTGGAATGTCACTTCCAAATAATGAGTTCACACAAGTCTGATCCCATAACACATGTGGGGCTATACGGATAGATAAGATGAAGCTGTCTAGAGTATTCTTGGCAGAAGTTTTAATTTTTAATAGCACACAAATGAGCTGTTTAAGGACAATGTAATTTGCTTGTGGCATCTTCAGTAGAATACTATATAGACAAAGGAAAATTTTACTGTTGATTGTCTGACAAGTAATGCTGCATTGTCAACATCCTTAATCATTAGGGAAATGCAAATCAAAATAACCCTGAAATTCCACCTCATTCCAGTTAAAATTGCCAGGACCAAAAACTTGGGGGACAGCAGATGCTGGTGAGGATGTGGAGAAAGAGGAACACTCCTACATTGCTGGTGGGACTGCAAGTTGGTAAAACCACTCTGGATATCGGGTTGTTGATTCCTCAGAAAATTGGACATAGTACTACCAGCGGACCTTGGCTTATATCCTGAAGAAGCTCCAACAGACAATAAGGCTACATGCTCCACTATGCTCATAGTAGCCTTATTTATATAGTAGGCAGAAGCTGGAAAGAACCCACATGTCCCTCAACAGAGGTATAGGTACAGAAAATGTACATTTATAAGATGGAGTACTGCTCAGCTATTAAAATCAATGAATTCATGAAATTCTTAGGCAAATGGGTAGAACTAGAAAATATCCTGAGTGAGGTAACCCAAAACCAACCAATCAAACAAACGAAAAACAAACACATCTTATGCACTCATTGATGAGTGAATATCAACCAAAACGCTCAGAATACCCAAGACACAATTCACAGACCACATGAAGGCCAAGAAGAAGGAAGGCCGCAGTGTGGATACTTCCATTTGTCTTAGAAGGGGGATCAAAATACCCATGGGAGGAGATTTAGACACAAAGGGTGGAGCAGAACCTTAAGGAAAGGCCATTTAGAGACTGCTCCACATGGGATTCATCCCATACACACTTACCAAACCCAGTCACTATTGTGACTGCCAACAAGGGCTATCTGACAGGAGCCTGATATACCTGTCTCCTGAGAGGCTCTGCCAGTGCCTGACAAAGACAGAAGTTGATGCTCACAGCCAACCAATGGACTAAGCACAGGGTCCCCAATGGAGGAGCTAGAGAGCTGTAGGGTTTTGCAGCCCCATAGGCTGGAATAATAATATGAACCAACCAGTAACCAGAGCTCCAAGGAACTAACCCACCAACCAAAGAGTACATATGGAGGGACCCATGGCTCCAGCTACATATATAGCAGAGGATGGGTTTTTCAGAAATCAATGAGAGGAGAGGACATTGGTCCTGTGAAAGCTTGCTGCTCCACTGAAGGGTAATGCCAGGACAGGAAAGTGGGAGTGGGTAGATAGGTGAGCAGGGGTCTGGAAGATGGGATAGGGGGTTTTCCGAGAGGAAATGAGGAAAGGGAATAATATTTGAGATGTCAATAAAGTAAATATCTAATAGAAAGAAATGGAACTTTGGATATAGTTATGCCATCGACTGCATGCATAGCTTCTGCATGTGCACTAATATAAACAAATGAAAGACTCCACCCCAAAATACAGATTTTAGGTAAAATATTGCTAGTGTTGGCTAAAATATTATCTGAAAATCAATTTCCCCTATAGAATTATGGGAAACTTTAAAAATTATGTATGCATTTTTCTGTATTACATGTATTACTGCTACCCACAGAACCCAGAGGAAGGTGTCAGGTTCTCTGGAAATAGAATGAATGAATGAAGCTTGTTGCAGGTTGTGTGTGTTCTGTGTATGGAAAAAAGTGTTGCTAAACAATGAACCATCTTTCTAACCACCATGGGGGCACATTTAATATCCAACTTACTATGAATCCATGCAGCACTCTTGTGACACTCTGGAACACAAGGAGCAGAAGACGCACTAGTGACCCTACACAATGCAGGCATAAAAGCTTCTGCTATAGATAAGGCAGAGATACTGGAGTCCTGGGTAGAAATGGGAGCTCAAAGTCCTGGTACTTAAGAAATCATTCTATGGATACAGGGAAATGACCCAAAGAAGTCAAAGCTATACCTGACCCAGACTTATCTAGGTAGTTATAGTTGAGAAGGAAGAACTTAGTGATAGCTTCCCGTTCTAATTAATGATATATGTATTGAAATGTTCAATATTTACAATACTATGGTAATAGTATTAGGATACAAATAGCCCACAGTTATTATACTTATATACTTCTTTTAACTTGTCTCACTCAGGAATTCAAACCAATGTTCTAATCTGTCTTGCACACAACTGCGTAGCATAAGCTGTCTTCCACACCATGACCATTATAATTTAGAAGAGTCTCAAGTGGTTGGATTACAGACATGGTACAACACACTTGTGTGAGAAATGCACCTGTTTATAAAGTGACTATACATGTCTTAGCAAAGGAAACTTCTTGTCTTGGGACATCATTCCAGCTTATAATCCTATAAAGACAAGCCCATATATCTCAAAATGCATTACTTCTAACTTTGGGCATTTCCCCAAGTGTATACTATGTCATTACCTTCATATAGTTGAAATTTTTCCAAGCAGGGATTCTTCATCAAGGACACTAAGCCAATTTTCATACAAATCTGAATAAAGTAAGCTTCCTTGTATGTTTCTAATAAAATCCTTTTATAATGAAAAAAACACAAGAAAATTAATGGTCTATGTACATTGTAGAAAGTATTTGAAAAAAGTTTTGTTTAAAAATAGGAGGTTAGACCAGGGATTGTTAACTTGTGTGTCACAATCTGTTTGGGGGTTCCATATCCTGCATATCAATAATTCCATGCATTATGCATTATAAAAGTGGAAACTAAAGGCAGGAGCCTATGTGTTTTTACCTAAGAGTAGAAGCAAAGAATCAGAGTTCTGACTGCAGCATCAATGAAATAACCCTACTGTCTATTCTGATTGCCTTTCCTGGTTTTCAGTCCACCCTACTACCTGAAATCAGCGATATGCTTTCCAACTCACAGGCTGAAATTCTATCTGTCTCAATGGAGGTCAGCCGCTCTGTGGGATATCCAGACAGTAGCCTAGCATGACTGCTCTCTGAGAGACTTCACCCAGCAGCTGGCTAAAACAGATAGAGACCCACAGGGAAACATTAGATAGAGCTATGGACTCTTAGTGAATAATTGAGGAAAGAATTCAGGGCCCCGATCAAGATAGGGACTCTACAAGAAGATCAACAGACTCAACTACCGTGGACCATTGAGAGCTGCCAAGAAGTGAACACCAACCAAAAAGCATACAGAAGCTGCGCTGTGACATATGGCATATATGTAGCAAATGTGCAGCTCGGACACCATGTGGGTCCCCCAACATTTGGAACAGGGTCTATCCCTAAAACTGTTGACTGTCTGTGGAAACCCTCACCCAGCTGGCCTCAGTAGGAAAAGTTGTGCTAACCTTGAAGAGAATTGATTTGTCAGGGTGCAAGGATAACACATGGGGACCTTGACCTGCTCAGAGGAGAAGGAAAGAGACTCATAAAGGATGAAGTGGTAGAGTGTAGCAGTTTCAAGATGAAAATTAATAAATAAATGAATGAATAAATTGGTAGTAATAATAGTTTTATTAAAAGAAGAAAAAATGAACAGTAAGTATTAAAAAACCAATAAAACAAACAAAAAGCAAAGTGTTCTTTCTGAAAATAAAAAACCATCCAAAAATGACAGGGCCAGGAAATGCTTCATTCTGATTGTATAATTAGGTGAACTTGTACTTTCAGTTCACAGAGAGTAAAGTTGTAATATATATGTATGCCTCTGGGTACACCTGGAATAGTGGTGAACTTCCTTACTTAAGCACACTGTTTTACATGTGAGAATGTCTCACAGTTTCACATCCATTCTTAAAACATGTAAATATTCAATTAAAATGTGTAAATATTCAACTATTTAAATTAATTGTAAGCAGCAACTTGTTTGAAATGCCACAATTAACTTTCACATTGTATCAAGGATAGAAATTCAGACAAATGGAAGGTGCCCAGGTGTTCCTGTACCTTTAAATTGCTGTGAATACACATGACTTCCAGTTACTGATCTTCACTTTCCTCCCTGTGATGTGGTCCCAGGTTTCTGGCAATGAGAGCCAGATGCACTTGGCAAGCTCGAGGGCCAAGGGGGGATCATTGGTTACCATTGCCTAACGTTATTAACCATGGCTACTCTCAGAGCATTATCTTTTCTCTTGATGTCTGGGGCCATAGCTCCAGTCTACTTAGAGGCAATCTCAGATCATGCCCCAAATAAAAATCAAACAATGATATTTGCTCTAGAGTTACTGCTGCTCACTGAGAAGTTAAGCATATTAGACTACTTAGAAGTAAGTTAGGCTAATTCTTCAGTATTTGACATGGGGTTAGGATGGCAATATCAGGAAAAAGTGAAAATACTGCTTTATTTTTTCTTAGAGAAGGAAAACAATTTTATATATCTACTGGACATAGATATTGGACTGGATATAGAATTGGCAACATGCAATTCTCTCACATTACAAGTCTGTGGTAGAATAGCTATTTTGTACTGTTGTTACTTAAGTTTTTGTGGTAAGTATGATTTAAGACATGCATCGTGTAAAACACACTTTTATTACTATTATTACTTGTTCTATTATTAATTCAGGTGGTATAGTTAGAGAGGTGAAATCAGTGGGAACATTTGTAATGCCAAAAAAGCTCATCTGATGTATGAGAAAGTTAACCTCCAACAGAAAGTGTTCACCTGTGTCTTTGTGATGAATCTTTGAGCTTGTCACACTTTTACCTAAAGTGACTCTTATTTGGAGATCATGTATCCATAGTTCAAGAAAACTGTCATGATCTGGTAATCTCAAGGACAGAATATGCATCTCTAGAGGGATGCTGAATGTTGGTGATGCAAAATACTGCCTTACCTTTAAAAGGTAAGCTACTGTGAGTACTGATTCTTGGTCCCAATTAATGTGTTGCTCAGTATAGATCTTATCCCTCAGGACCAAGTGTGATCTATCGGAAATGGATTGGAATACTTCTTCTGATTCTGGTCCTTTTTCCGCAATGACCGATATCATATCCTGTGTGGGATAAGGACAAGCTTCTATTATAACAGATCCAAACAGCTAAAGCACAAATAGGTCTTTGAAGGTAAACCAGAATCATGGCAATCATGGATGCATAGCTACAACTGAAAGAAATGAAGAGGACATTTCACTTTTTTCTTTTTTAGCTTCCAAATATATTTCTTTCCCTAATCCATTTTTCCCAATTTGAATCATCAAGGGTTTCTGGTAATTAAACAACCCTCAAGATTGAATCACACTTCTAGTCACCGAAGCATTTTGGTGAATGGTGCTCTCTTACTTTTTCTTTGCTTTTTGAAGTTCTTTCTCGAGCATGCCATTCCAAGTAACTATTGGGATAGTTCTCTTTCAGAGATCACATCACTATTTGGCTTCCTGTCTACCCTGACCTCTACTGTGAAAACTGGCATTTGTGTTTTAAAGAAATCTTTCCTTTTCCACTATACTTCTGAGACTTTTATTTCCTTCTTTGGTGACTTCTTATTTTAAACCATCCTTATTGAAAGATGCTGTCACATTTAAGAACCCAAGCAATTTTCAGTTGTTCTACCATGGTTTCACTCTGTAAAAATGAGGACCATACACAGATTTACTCCATGTTTTCTTTCATTTTAATTGATTACATGATTACAGTTATTGATGACAAAATCATCCTGATCTAAAATACCTAAGGAATGGGCAGTAATTCTCATGTGTCTAACATGATAAACTTGTTCACGTGTGGCATAAATTCCTGGCGCAGGCATAGAGCTAAAAGAGATGCTGGACAGTAAATGAATATTTCCAATGGAAATCTAGAAGCATATTTAAGATAGACTAAGCCTATTAGGCGACAATTTCATAGAATGCAGTAGTATAAAAAGATCAATGTATAGCAAAAAACATGTATATATCTAATTTATTGTTAATATCAGATAGTAATCTATAGATATTTTTGATTATAAGATTGAGTAATACCAGAGGCAATAACACCAATGGAGTCCTAACACAGTTCAAAATATTGATAGTTGGGCAATTCCAAAGATCCATTTCATCCAACAAGCTGGTGAGTTTGGGTCTTTGCTGAAATCAGTGAAAAACATGGGAATACTATTTCTTTTAAAATTTTCACTTTTCTTTAATTTAGAAGACTCTAACTTCAGTAGGTTTTATTTCTACTTTAAAAGAATCTGACCTCATGAATAGGTTATCTGTATATTCATCAGTTTGGTGAAATAGTTTACTTAGAAAATAGGTTCCCAGAAATTATGGGAAATAGGACAGGTTTAGAAACCCAAAATGAAACAAACTCACAAGTATAGAAGGTAGCATTTTGTCCAAGCATATAAACCGTGGACAAGTACGAAATACTTGGTTTTTTGGTGGTGCAGTAGGAGTTTGAGAAGTTGTTTGCTGGGTTGCATTCATATTATCTTCTTGAGTCTCTGATTCTAATAAAGGAGTAAAATCATTTATTGTAATTGAACTCACTTAGCACTTGCATGACCTTCACATTTTATAGCCTGCATTACTTATGCTTCACCACAAAGACACAGAAAAATAATCAGTATTATAACATTTATAATCATGACATTACTTCATAAGGCATTGGATATCTAGTTGTATATGGCCACAGTTCTAGTATACCTAGTAGTTTTAGGGTTTGTCTTGAAAGGTAAGCATATAGGTATTAGATTCAAGCGATAAAATAGTACCAATTTTTTAGTCCACCTGTGTCTTTCTGGCAGAACTGCCATGGCCAAATGTAAATTAACAATAGTATCTGCATTTCACCACACAACTTGCCTGACTGCACTTTTATTACAGTCCTTGGTTTCCCCCTTCACAACCCACCGAACTGAGAGCTCAAATCTGAGTTCACAGTGTCAATGAATCCCATACTGGTATATTAGGCTATATTTTAAAACTTGCATAAAAGAAAAGCATTTTGGCATGTGCCTTTATACCCAGACCTCAGAAGCTGAGCCAAGATGATCTCTGTGAGTTTGAGGTCAGCATGGTCTACACAGTAAGATTTAGGACAGCCAGACATTTCAGGTAGAGAAAACCCAATTTGGTATTGAATTGCTATTCAATGTATAATACACATCTAAATTAATACTCTTTATATCAAAGTAAGTGACATATACTTAGTTAATTACTCTCATTTCTGGGATTTACCTTTTGCATAAATTCAGGACCAGTGCAAAGAGGTACCAAAATATGGAGGGAATCTCTTGCAGTAGGAAATTATAACACACAGGTGAAGTGTCCCTTCACATGGTTTAGCAAATTCTTCATTGTTGTTTGTTATAAAATTCATAGTTCAGTGCTAAATGATTCTAACTTTTAACTTATAGTAGTAGGACATGTATACACACCGTTAGTGCCCTCAGAGAGAGGAGGAGCCACTTGACTTATTGTTGGTTCATCATGTTCAGGGGTGTATGTCCTCCCCTTGGGGCAGCTGCTGGCTCCATGTTCTGGTTCATTTGGGGTGATGATATTAGATGTAGTAACCTGGTCACATGAGGTATTTCCTCCGGGTCCATGATAAAACGAGGTTTCATACCATAGTGCAACAATATCTAGCCCGAACAGTTTCGGAGAATTATCTATGAGGAATGTTACGAGAGAAATCTGGGACAAAAAAAGGGCAAACAAAAAGGGTCTCTGTCATTTTGCATAGTTACAAATCACATTTTATTTAAGAATTTTGGAGGCTAAAAGTATGTACTTTAAAATACTGAGATAACGTTAGCTTTAATGAAGTATCGAGGCGGGCTTCTTCTTAGAAATTTAAAAGATGATTATGAGATCAGATATTCAAGTGTGGTCATCACAGTCCAATATCATATAAGAGGATGATTTCCAATTTTCACCCTGTGAGGCCCAGAATGTTATACATATTGTCCACTTGATTAACCTTGCTTGTCTTGGACACATTCATGGCTGTGCATATTTGTAAGGATGCTTAAAGAAAAGCACAACTAAGGAGGGAACTTTCTACTCAACGGTCCCATGGGCTAACTAAAAGGCAAGAGACAGGCAAACCCATCTATGTGGTAACATTCACATTTCCCTGATGGTTCAGTGCAAATGCCATGGTAACAGCTTGATCCTCAGGTTTATTATGCTGGGAATTAATAAAATAATGCCTATGGAAGAAACTGGATAGTTATGGATCTGCAGTGTTTGTTTCTTTGTAACCCTTTTTTTTTCCTTAGGATATTTGTTCCTATGCAATATGAGGAATACTTAGTCTCAATTAGGCTGTCCTATAATATATTCCTTTCAGGTCCCAGGGCAGTTGGTCAATTAATAGTGAATCAGAAGCTCAAATACTGAGAATCAAAATAACCATTTGATACCAATACTGTAAAAATTCTGGTACTTTATTATAATATTTGAAAGGCAGGTCCCATAGAATACTTTACTCTATAATTCTCTAAACCAATGATAACCAGCATCAAGAGGTCAAGGCCATATTTAATTACAGAAATCAGGAGTCATAATAACCATACCTGATAAAAATGATCCAAAATTGCATTACCTTTGTTTTGTTGAGGAAACCATCATGAAAACAAGTAGCATTTTACAAATTCTACACTGATTACATCAGAATTCATTCTTGGTTGGTGAACCCAGTACCCAGGGTTTTTTTTTTTTTTTTTTTTCATTTCACAGCATTTATTCTCACTGGATTCGTCTAAGGATATTCTAAGTCACAACTGACAAAAGACTGCATCATTGAGCTCAAATACCTATTCATATTTTACTTACTTAAAATGCACCAATGATTCTTCCTCTCCAAAAGAAAGCCATTCAAACATGTACTTATTTTACAAAATGAAGCAAAGCCAAAGCCAAAATCATCATCATCAACAACAAAGTAACTCAGACTCTGAGGGTAATACTGTCTTTCTGTCACATTGTAAAGGCTTATCAAAGCTAGGCTTAAAGTAAATGGCCAATTACCTTTTTGGAAATATCAGTAGCCAGTACTTTATTTCCATATCTAGGAAGGCATAAAAGAAATGGCGCTATTGCAGCAGAGAGACTGTATGCTGGCATGTGGTTTATCGAGGAATTTCTGGCTATTTTATTTAGAATTCTAAACATCTGTCTCAGGAATGCAGCATTCAGTGGCGGGAGTTCTTCTAAAAGCCTGAACAAAGAGACAGTTATGTGAAAAACAAGTTTACTCAATTTATAAATATAGAAAAGGGGAAAGTCATTATATCTTTTGAAATGACCTCCATAAATAAAAGGAAAGTAAGAATGTATATTCAAAATATTGCTTAAATGTTTTTCCAGATTCAGGCTAGGGGTGGGGCCAAAATGACAAATTTAAGTGTAGTACAAAACTGATAATCATAAGCATGGTCCACTGTGACTCCCTAAGTCACACCTCTGTTTGCAAATGTATTCCGTGTTTGTGAACAATTGAAACCTTTTGCTGGCAGCATTTTTACTGAATATTTTTGGGATATATATTCTCTAATGTGTATAAGCAAATATTACTTCTATTTGGTTGATGTTGTTCACACAATTCGCCAGCCATTACCTCTTTGCTGTTGATAGTTTTTCTTCATTGCTGACCATTTCGGGTATGGAAAGCCAGTGCTCATACAGCTGAGAGGTCAATAGACTGCCTTTAATCATTTGAAGAAACTCCTTATATAGAGAGAAGAAATATTTTGCAGAAAACAAATTATGGAGATTACTGAAAACTTACTCAACTCTAAAATTTCAGATAGTCCCAACTTTCTTCACAGCTCCCAGACATTCCCCAAGGTAGAATGTTGACTGATGTGTAGGGCCAGTAAGTTTTGTCCATAAAAACTGGAAAACTAAGAGCTGATGTTCAAATGTGCTTGGATTGCTGAAAAATCTCTTTTTAGATCGAAGTCCTCTAGTGGACAACTAAGCGAACTAGCATACCTAAGAGATCAATACCTCAGACCAAATACTATTTTTACATGACAGAAATATACAACGATGATAACTATAACAAAGAAACCCATATTATGTTAGTATCTAATTTCTGAGGTGCAGAAAATCATATCCACTATTAGAAGCATGGGAAGATATGAGGTCATGGCTCTTAGAGAAGGTCCTATCACAGTTTCTCTAAACAAGCATGATTCCATAGTCTGTTCTAAATATTTAAGATAATTTTTACAGATAATGTAGCTTGCAAAGGTACTCTTGGCAATGCATGGAAACTATTATGGAAAACCACAGCTATTCAAGGTACAGAAAACAAAATATCCTGTGGCTTCAAGCCAAACTGCATACATAGTACACGCTAACTCCTAAACCCTGGGCTCCAAACATTGGTCAAAAGAGTCAGAAAGATTATATACCAGAAGATCAATAAATCTGCTTTGACAATGGGAGTCCTAGAAATGTGGGAGAGGCTTCACATTTGATAGTTCAACAATGTAATATGCTTGTCAAAACAATTTCTGAACAAAAGTCATCAATGTTAGTAATTCTAAATGGGAATGAATAAATCTTGTAAAAACAAACTTCTAGATAAAGAACTACATGCACATACATATTACAAAGAGTGAGGAAATTTGTGTTTCTCAAAGGGAAGCCCCTAATTTGTAAGCCAATCATAGTTACCTCAGAAATAGTTCATATACTACCAATGATAATGGACTTATTAGGTTGTTTGAACATATTTGTAGGCTCACGTTTATCTATATAATAACAACAGAAAATGAAAATGGGCCATGTATTTTAGCAGAAGTAGGAGTTTAAGGGGAAACAAACTTAGAGCAAGGGAAAGGAAGGAGTGAAATGATGTAATTGAATTTTAATTTAAATAACAAATAAAAAGTATCATTTTATGGTGGTGAAGGTATGGCAGACTGATTAAGAATACTTGTTTCACAGCCATGAGGCCCTGCATTTCTGTACCAATATTTTGTGAGATATAGACAAGCAGATTATGACATCCTACTTGATATGTGTAGCAAAGAGTTGTACACGAAAATTAAATGCATACCGATGCACAAAGTTAGTCGTTCCATCAATAGGGTCAATGATCCACGTGGGCTGCTCTGTCAAGACTGTCTTTTCCCCAGCTGCCACAGATTCTTCACCAATGAAACTGAGAGAAGGAAGGAAGGAGAGAGAAAGAGAAAGAGAAAGAGAGAGAGAGAGAGAGAGAGAGAGAGAGAGAGAGAGAGAGAGAGAGAGAATATAATAAACATGGTGAAACAGTACAGAGTCCTAAATTCTAAATGGTATAAATACAGGGAAAGTACACACATCTGAAAAGGTCATCCTTAGCATGAGAAATTAAGAAAACACTGCAATCTTAAAAGTAAGTGCGGGGCGGGTGTGGCAGCGCGCGCCATGATCTCAGCACTCAGTTGGCACAGGGGGCAACAGTCAGGCCAGCCTAGGGGGGAGTGACACAGCCTCTCAAGTCCAGCAAACTGAACTGAGGGAGCTGGAGCTGCCAGCAACTACAGGTGTAACGGGTCCCTCCGTCCTCCTGGGGCCTCGGTGACCCACTGATGGAAACTCCCAGAGACCTCGGCCAGGGCTGGCCGAGTCACTCCCTACCCTGGCCAAGCTGTGAAGCTCTGGGTCTGTCGTTTAGAATAATGGCTTTAGAGAAGCAGAACGTAACCGAGAACAGCTGGTGAGTTCCTGAGAATGTACCACAGCAGCCAAAGACTGTGCAACTGGTAAGTCAATTCTACACATGGTGTCTGCGGTCGCCGGTTTTCATCTCAACTGTTCTTTTTTCTATTTTTTATCTTTGACATTGAACTCTCAATATATATTTGTCCTCTGTTTCCTTTTTCTCTTATTTGTAAGCCTTGTTATTGGCAGGAAGGATGTTCAGTCACAACTCTAAATATTGTTCCATCTCCATGACTAAAAGACTGACAGCAGTCAATGTCCCAAGGCGGAAGACACGGCAGCACTTAGCCGAGACCTTCAAAGGATGGCTTTTAATTTCTTAAGAGTTCTGGGGACTTGCACCTGCAGACAGTGCTCTACCGCTGACCCTGTTTCCAGCCTGCAGTTTCTGGAGACTAGGCGTCACCGCGCAGGCTTGGCTGGCTACACATTCCCACGCGTCTTCCCTCCTTCTCCTGAGTGCTAGCATTAGGGGCATCTGCCATCTTGCCTGGATGAACAATGTTTTTTTGCTAAATTTGGGTCTGATTTAGGATTTTCTATGGAACTTTCTCATGCTGGTACTTCCCTCACATATGCAGAATTTCGCCATGCAGGGAGTTCACGCGAGCTTTCCAGCTGCACCTAAGGCAGCAGACATGCTTCCACCATCCACACATTTCCTCCCGGCAGAGATCCCCTTTCCTGACCCTAGAACCACAGGGCAGGCAATCAACATAACTCAGCGCGCAGGGGCTCCAGTCAGGATTTGGAATCTTAACCAGTGAGGTAAAAAAAATATAAAAGATTAGCCAGAAACAGCCAAGCCATCAGTTAAGACCAAGACCACACACACACTATCCAAAGCAACAGACGTCACCACAGGGATCTTCCTCCCGTCATCCTGGCCTGAGCAGCCCCACAACCTCCAACGAAGCTCCTTTTCAAGTCAGTCACCTATTACACCGCTGTATCTAGAAACATCTGCCTCACACAAACGCTTATTCCAGCCCAGACTTAACTCTCTCACGATAAAGCGATAAAGCGGTAGAAGAAATACCCGTGATATGGGTACTTTTCCTTTATAGACGACATGAGCATTTTCTCAACTTTTTGGTCAGTAACGGTCACCAAGTCGGCGGGAGAACTTTCAATCATGACGTTCATCTCAGTTTTCAGAGCTTCACGAATCATCTAAAAAAGAGCAAGTAAAAAAGATGGAAATAATTTAAAACCAAACAAGAAAGTAAAGCACAAAAATAACTTCAAGCATTCAACCACTCTGAAAATGTTCTGAAATGTTTTCTTTCAAACATGTCTATGAAACAAGACACTTTAGAGAAATATTATGTAATTTCATATCTTATTTTAGATTCATGACTGTTGCTGCAAAGGGTAACGTCACAAAGTGAAAAATTCAGCAGGAAATACCACGCCCATGATGCCTAACATTAACCCAGGCCTCGGCTCCATCCCCATGCCCATGATGCCTAACATTAACCCAGGCCTCGGCTCCACCCCCATGCCCATGATGCTTCACATTAACCCAGGCCGAGGCTCCACCCCCAGCCACGCCTCCCACAAAATCAATCAACTTTCACTGTATTTACAGTTTAGTGAAACTGCACGTGTAGACACCACTCAAAACATGCTTTGTTGAACAAGACTGCGCTGTAACATCGACACCCCACACACTCTGGCGTACATACTGTAGTGCATACCTCTCCAGCTTGTCTTGCGAGGACCACTGCATAATCCATGCACTCCTGCCAAGGGTCTCCCATTATCTAAACATAGTCAACACAGGTCAGCACAAAACAGTTACAAACTGTGCAGGCACTCACTTACACAAGCATCTCAATTAGCAACACTTTGATTTACCCCTTCCCTGGTTTATAGTTCAATTTTCCTCCACAAATAGTCCCAGTAAACATCATTTTGAAATATTACATAGTTCAGCTCGTAGTAAAAACGTTTTGTTATTGGTGCTGTTTTGAGTCAATGTCTCACAGTCCAGGCTAGTCTTAAAGCGAAGGATGACCCTGAACTCCGGATCCTCTGCCTGTGTTTTCCAAGTACTGTGATCACAGGCATGAGATATTATACCCACCTTAACAGAGGTATTATCAATGCAAACGAGGTTCTATCAAGTAGTCTCCCAAGGGTCCACATTTTGGGTTGTAGCTGTACCATATCATATTGTGGGGGTGCTGGGGAACAGATGAGGTCAACACAGACACTAAGGGTTATTATGTGTAGGAGTGGGTGGGGAATACGACAAAGAACACAGGGAAGGCTGAAATAGAAGCACTTTTAAAGACAAAGGAACAAAGGCTGTCCGTGTTACCTCAACTCTAGAGTGCTTCACAGATGGAATTTAAAAAAAAAAAAAAAAGGTAAAGGTGAATAATTCAAGGTTCACAGATCAGAAATACTTTGCCCCATATTATATGGGCAGATTTTACAGAACGTATGCTCAATTCTGATTAGAAAGTTCCCTGCTTACAACATTCTGAGAGAAGAAAACTCTAGGTCTAAAAATACTATGATAAAAGCAAAGGTACCAGTTACCTCCTGGACCTCAGGGGGGTGGGGCACGACCATGCGACTTGCCAACTTTCTGCTGGCCTCTAGAGACTCACCACAGGCTTGACCACAGGCTAACATGGGTTCCTGGCCCACGGAAGCATGGACGCTGTCATACCCAGAAAAGGTGGCAGTCTTTATAGAGCCACACTCTGCCTGCTTCCCACGACAAGTTACACACTTGTGCTTCCTCTTTTGTACTTATTTTTTTTTTTACTACAAAGTTTCCTCTTTAAGAGCATCTGAAGTCTCTACCCTCTAGCGCAGGGAGAAGCACGGGGGACACTGAGCAGAAGCTGCTTGCTACTGCTTCATTATCCTCTTTATTGATGTAAGGTTGCCTTCGAGCTCTTGACCATCCTGGCTTAGCCTTCAGAACGTCGGCTGGTATTCCCGACAGAGGCCAGCACACCTACGCGCCTTTTCTTGTGACTCAAGCATCCAAGTCAGCGTATAAAAGGCCACCTTTTGAGTTACAGAATAAACTCCTCACAGCTCTTCAAGAATGGCTTCCAAACTTGGTCATTCTTGTTCTTAATGCTCTCCTCTGATCGGTCACAACTGGACATTCTTGGGCTTGCTCACCATAAACCTCACCATAAACCGTTCAAGCCACTCACACTTAACCTTGTGACAACACAAACAGAACACCTCCCGATTCTCCATGACCATTTCAAAAGCCATCCATCCCATCCTCAACCCAACAGATACCAACCAATAGACACTTGCTGAAAAACTGCTGCTGCTATGCAGTATTTGGTCATTTGTATGCATGCTACATCTTCTCAGCCAGTTCTAATATATTCCTTGAGGGAAGGAGGCTGATAAATGAAAATTTCTGAGGTGCCCTAAAATGTAGCTGTCCAGAAGAGGGAAGAGACAACGGAAGTCAATTAAGTAACAGTTCTCTGGGATGTGTTCTATTTTTTTTGGGGGGGGAGCAAGAATGGAGAATTAAAAAACATGTGTCTGGAGATCCAATTGCAGCGTTAACTCTTGATCTCAGAGGCACTTTTTTAGCCTTGTTGCTGGTAGTTTACAAAATGTGCCCCAAGTCTTGGTCCTTTTCCTAGCTGGTAAATGGCTCAATAAACCCTTTGATTTCAGAGACCTTTGCTTCAAGACTTGTTTTCCCGGGGGTTATATTCTACATTCCTCACTTTGGGAACAAAGTCATACAGACTTAAAACTTTCTATCCTGTACAGCCGAGCTACCCGCATCACTTGTCCCCGCTCCTGATGCAGGGCATCCCCAACCCTGTGAATTCGTGGGCCTGGAATTCGCCGTGTAGAGCCCCGCGGGCTGGGGCAGAGCCGGGCTCATTCTGCGACTCACAACCTCGGAGACCTAGGACCTCCGGGCGAAGCGGCTCGGCTGTTTGCGGAGCACTGCGGCGAGCACGGCCTGGAGGAGGGCCCGGCCGCCGCCCCGGCCCAGCTTGGCGAGAGCTCGTCCGCAGCCCGCCGGGAGCCCACGCCTCGGCCACCGAATAACGCTGCGCAGAACGCAGGGACAGAACCGACTCACCTCGCACGAGCGCACCGCAATCGGTGCTCAACCACCTGCATCCTAGGACTCGGTTACTAGGCTCTTCCGGAGGTAACAGGAAGTTACCTCCGACAGGAAGTCCCGCCCCACTGAAGCCTGAACTGCGCATGCGCGGAGTACCGCGTGGAATGCGCATGCACGGAGTACAGCGGCGAGCGCGCATGCGCGGAGTACGACAGCGAGCGCGCATGCGCGGAGTACGACAGCGAGTGCGCATGCGCGGAATACGACCGCGAATGCGCATGCGCGGAGTGTGGTGGCGAGTGCGCATGCGCGGAGTACGGCTGCGAGAGCGCATGCGCGGAGTACGGCTGCGAGAGCGCATGCGCGGAGTACGGAGGGGAGTGCGCATGCGCGGAGTACGGCGGCGAGAGCGCATGCGCGGAGTACGGCGGCGAGAGCGCATGCGCGGAGTACGGCGGCGAGTGCGCATGCGCGGAGTACGGCGGCGAGTGCGCATGCGCGGTGTACGGAGGCGAGAGCGCATGTGCGGAGTACGGCTGCGAGTGCGCATGCCCGGAGTACAGTGGCGAGTGTGCACGCGTGGAGTCAGAAACACCTTCCTGACTCCCATGGTTTTGACCCTCCAGCACACCTGCTCTTAGCCACTTCTTGCCATGTATACAGACAGGCTTTTTTTTCAAATAATAAAGAGCACACACAGAAGATACACAAACTAGACACTTCTCCAGCTGGGGCAAGACCCTCATAGTCAGGGATCCTGGAAGTTTGGGGGTTTCTGGCCAATGTACTATATGTTGTTCCCAGATTGAAAAACCTCAAAGAGACCATCAGAAACCACAATTCCAATGCAAGCACATGAGAGTCATTCTCCAAGCCCGAGATTGGTCCACAAACCTTCTTGATGGAACAGGAATGAGAGTGACCCCTGCCCCCCAGCTCTACATGGAGGGGGTTTATAAAGGGAAAAAAACACAAGCGGGTTTCTAAGCCTTGGCATTACATGAGAGGGTAAAGGAATGTTGGTGTTCTTCCCAGAGCCCAAGGGTGGAGGCCATATCCCTCCATGGACAGCAGACAGTAGTTTTCTCCAAGGACAGCAGTTTAATACAGAGTTTGGAGAATATGATGGAATCTCACTAGCTGTGGTTTTTTTTTTTTGTTTTGGTTGTTTGGGTTTTGTTTTGTTTTTGCCTCTTCATTGGCTGTGCCCCTGTAAGAGCACATTAACTTAGAATGAAGTCTTAAGAATAAAATGGAGTTTATTCTGCTACCTCAGTCCCTTCACTCCCACTGTCCAATCTCTAAAACTACACTTATCATGGAAAAGTCAGTGCACCCAGGCCCTAGTCCAAGCTTGCTGGGAAAGGACTACAGGTTCTTGCTGAGCAAGGAAATTACATTTAGGTTAGGAGCAGATCTGAGACCACTCCAAGCTCTGTCAAGTCCTAGCTGTGTGGCTCTAGAGGGAAAGAAATCACCCAAGCACAGCTGGCCCAAATCACACTTGGTAGGTCTAGTTCCAGGCCACTGCTTTCCACTGCCTTACCATTGACAGACATTGTTAGCTAATCAGAGCACCACAGCCTGCTGGTCTCAGATACACCAGTGGGGTCTTTTAATCATGTACACTACCATCCTGTAACTACAGCTCCCCCAAAAAACAATTTGCCATCCTGCTTCCTGAATTACAAACAAGGATATGAGAAGATAGAAGAGTAAACAAAATAAGCCAAGGACATAAATAAACAAAGAAGGTCATTTCTTGAGTGGGGGAATTTCAGTGACAACAACTACAAGTTGTTGTGACAGCAAGTAACTGGGACAGTGATATATACTTGGAAACCTGACATGAAACCTGTTCTCAGGAATGGGGAGGGAGGGCATTATCTGGAATTCTGAAGGTGTGAAGTTAGCTGTGCTTGGAGACTGAAAGCAAGCCAATGAGCCTGAAGCTGAGTGTCTAGGAATGCAGACAGGACCCAGTGGTAAGGATGAAGGCAGAGCAACAGAGCAGACCCAACCTTGGGCTCAGATTCTAAGCATTATTCTAAGTTCAGTGGAGAACTTCAGGAGGATGGAAAACAAAATGCCAAGACTCTCATTAAGGCTTTTAAAAGACTCCCTCTGAGCTGGCTGAGAAGTCATATACCAATAATTGCACCACTTGGGAGGCAGAGGCAAGCTGATCTCTGAATTCAAGGACAGCCTGATCTAGAGAGTGAGTCCCAGGATAGACAGAACTACACAGAGAAGTCTTCCCTTGAAAAAACAAGGAGACAAACAGCTAGCATGGCTTCTAACCCAGCACTGTGCGAGACAAAGATGAGAAGACCACTGCAGCTTGCAGATGCCTGCTTAGCTCCAAGTTTAGGAAATGAGTAGACAGTCTAAGAGAATAAAGCAGAAAGTGATAATCCAGAGTCCTCTTCTAGCCCGAGCACAGGTATATATAATCCTATATAATAGATACTACATACTCCAGGTACTGTATGCTACACGCACATCCCCACACCCACATATGTGTGTGTATGTGTGTGTGTGTGTGTGTGTATGTGTATATGTATATGTATACATATATATATTTATCCTGGAACTGAAGATGTGTTCCAGGCCCTTCTCCTGGGATACTAACTCTTCCATGTATGCATCTGAGGAATGAACATAAGCACAGTACTTCTCTGACAGCCCACAAGCCCAAACGCCATCCCTCAGTGGCAGGAAGGGAAAGGAATTAGTAAAGGCCAAGGTCAGCGAACCTCTTCCCATTATGAAAACACTGCTCAGCCAGTCATAATATCAGTGCGGTTGAGTACTTGGTGGTGTTGAGTACTTATGGCAAAAATTCCAGTTTAGCGTCTTCTACTTCAAAGAAATAAAAAATAAGTGAATGTTGTGAGAAGCAGCTCTGCCAAGGAGATCCTGGCTACAGTGGTGAGGATCCTAGGGCTAGAGAGATGCCACAGCAGTCAGGAGCACCCGGGGCTCTTCCTATGGACCTAATTCACATCCCAGCAGCAGTGTCCGGTGGCTCCCAGGTGCCTATAATTACAGCTTCAGGAAACCCAATGCCCTTTTCTGACCTCCAAGGACACCTACGAACACATGGCACACAGACAGACAGAGAGACAAACAGACAGACAACAGGAGCGCATAGGCTTTGTCAGACACGTACACACACAAACACACACACACACACACACACACACACAGAGTCTTGTTTGGTTTTGCGACAGGGTCTCAGAGGACCTATGTACTGAAAGCCCATCCCAACAAACAAACTAAAATCTCCAGGTGAACATGAAGAGAAATGCAAAGAGAAACTAACACAAAAGTCAGGATAACAGTTTCCTCCAAGAATGGAGAAAAAGAAATGACATAGAGACCTTTAATGTTGCTTCCATCTTCCTATGGTAGAGGTGCCAGCATTCTTCCTGTTTGGCACATGTTCTTAACACCTATCCTCGGTCACTGAGATGGCTTCGCAGATAAAGGGATCATTTCCCAGCCTGACAACCTGGGACCACATAGTAGAAAGAAAGAACTGACTCCAGAAGTTGATCTCTGACCTCCATACACATGCCATGGCATATGCACAAGCACGTGTGTAAATACACATGCATGCACACACACACACACACACACACATACAATAAACGTATGAACATGTTTTTGAAGGTGTGTGGACTTTAAATTCCCTTCTTCCATACCAACCGGACTTTTGCGGAGCACATCACATCTCAGCTAAAAACAATTTCCAGACTCTTCTACAAGCAGTATGCCCACGTGATTAGGCTCTGCCAAGTGTGTGAACACTTGTGTCCTCCCTATGTTTATGAAATGGAATCATAGGTGTAAGTCACAGATTGTGAGGATTTTAGAGCTGCCACACTGTCCTGCACAGCCAGAGACTGAACCACTACATCCCAACAAAGAGAATTAAGAAATTGACACTGGTGTTGGGTGGTGGTAGGATTCTTCTTTAATCCCAGCACTTGGAAGGCAGAAGCAGGAGGATCTTTTGAGTCAAGCCCAGCCTGGTCTACAGAGCATGCTCCAGGACAGCTGGAGCTGCACAGAGAAACCCTGCCTCAAAACAAACAAACAAACAACAGAACTCAATACACGGGACTGGGGCAGAAGACCTACCTACTCAACAAACTGGAGGAACTCCATGGAAACTGGATAAAAAATTTCTACTTGGCCCTGCTGCTTGAGAGACTGAGTCAGAGAGATTCAGGGTTCAAGGCCTGCCCAAGGAACTTAGTGAGACCATATGTCAATGGACTCAAAGCTGGTGTTGTAGCTCAGAGAGGGAGAAAAGTTATTGAGAATACATGTGCCCCTGGGTTTTATTCTAGCACTACAATTAAGTAAAAATTTTCTATTTTACTATATCAATTTTCAAGACAATATGAAACAGGATCATTTTCTAAGTGTGGACAGATAGGCTATGTGGGACTTCAAACTGCTTTTCAGATCACAGAAGCAAAAATTACTTTTAGGGGTTTTAGGAAATGGAAGATTTGAACAAAAGAGCTTTAGGAGCTAGGAAAACTTACTCTGAGACCCACTGTACTGCCTGGCCCCACAATGAACCAAACAATGCACAGCATGTATCTGCTAATAAAGGATTTTAATGTTCTTAACCACAAACAAAAGAAACTCCTGATGCAATAGTTATGTTCATCAATTTGATTGAAACTCCACATAGTATATACATAAAGCAAAGCACCACAATGTGCCTCATAAATTCAGTTACCCACCAGTCAAAACCATGCAAACCAAGTCAATAAAGGCTATTTCTAATCAATAATCAACATTAGACATCATGGGGAAATCCAAGAGACATTCCTGGAGATGGAGAAAACAATGTAACAATGGCCACAATATGTTTTTCATTTTGCAGAGGAGGGAGGATCTAAGCCGCTTTCCCAGGAGCTGCTATAAAGGTCCAGGACTCACTGAAGAATGACACTCCATACTCCAATAGCATGCAGACCCAAAGAGTGTTTTATTCTGCACAAGTCCAGTAAGCTGTGGCCTCCCCACTATCAAGATAGACAACCAAATGGGCTTGCTGTCTAGATTTATGGGATTAAGCAGTAGGTGGCATCTATCTTACTAGGGACATTCCATTACCAGGGCATGGGGGCTGGAATCTGTTACAGGGGAGGTCTGGAAACTTGATGACTCATTGTCCTTGCTTTAGGCTAGGTGGCTGGGCACTTTCTAGTTTTTGACTAACTGCCTGAAGCCAGGGGTTTAACTGACTTGCCTTGTTCTTGGAAACAGAGATTTAGGCCTAATCTCCTTGACTGTTAATTTGAAGCCTGCTATGGAGTCACCCTGTCTCTTCCCTCTCAGTGCTAAATGGTCAAGCAGGGGTATGACTTGATGGGCTGAACCTGTGGCCCAATGCTCTGCTGTCCAAAGTACAGAGTGAATGGTAATAATTCCACTTAGCCAGAAGCAGCTATCTGTATTAAATCAATACCTGTACAGCCAGAGGCCATTGCCCCTAGTGTCCAGGAAACTTTGGGAAGATCTTGTGAGCTATCAGATTGGGGGAGAGGGCACATGTGTATAGGCAGAAAGTAATTAGATGCTGTCCACTGACATGCTGGAGAGCTGTTTGTTTCAAAACGTTAATAGAGGTTGGAGGTGCAAAAGAACTTCTTTTCCTTCATTCACAAGACAGAGTAGTAGTAATACTGTCCTACACTAGAGGCAGAGCACTATGCAGATACAAAAATATTAGATAACATGCCACAGAAACATGATCAGGGCCCCCTTTTAATTTCCTGACATGAGCTGGCCACTAATCAAATTACCCAGAATCCCTGGAGGTGCTTTCTACTTTTCCATTGTGCATGAAGAGAGCAAAAAAGCCCATTGCATGCCCATCAGCCCAGCTCTCACTGAAATTAAATATCTTCCAGAAAAGTCTTGGGAAGAAGCAGGCAAGGCTGAACAAGGAGGAAACAGCAGGAGTGGCTGGAGGGAGGGTTAGTTGGGAGAATAGAAGGTGGAGCTAGCAGGGACTTCCTGGCCAGGGGCAAGTATGCAAATCCTGAAGCTGAACTGAAGACTTGGAGGTGGGAGTGCCTGACAGCTGAGGCAAGTGGATTGATCTTCATAGTTCTTCTGGTCTGGACACTAAATCAGCCCACACCTGAGATGCCAGGGGACCATGTCATTTCATCCTGATTCCATAACTTAAGTAATACCACCCCCATAGAGTCCCCATAACAGGGACAAAGGTGATAAATGGGCCTTGTCAACCTCACTGGACGCATTAGGCACCTGAAGAAAACACAAGTGGAACCTTAGTGAATTGGCAGCAGGGGGTGGGGCTGATTTACCAAGGCAATGTGAAGAAAGGAGGTCCAGTGGACATAAGTACTGGAGCCACAAAGAGAATACCAGTCACCAGCTCTGAACCCAAAACAGGGACAACTTTCCCTGAACATGTGAATTTCCATACAAGGGATCTGCAGAAAGACTGTGGGACAGCACCTTCACTCACTGACTGCTCCGGACATCCCTGTACAGACAGGGCAAAGGCAAAGGAAGACAGGTAGGAAACAGGATCCACCTCCAACTACCCGAGCCATCGGACAGGCTCTGATCCCGAAGCAGAGGACACCACACATCAGACACCATCCTTAGTAATTCCTGGAGCCCCTGAATCATGGACCATCCACAAGGCATCTTGAGATGCTCGGTGGGTAGAAGAAGGAAAATTTGATTCTGGAGTATAGTTGGTGAGGAGGAGGAGGGCAGTGTTTCTTTTTCATGGTTCCCTGTAAGATCGGGAAGCTCTGGTGCCCAGCTGACTGAGAGACCCTGACTGAGGAAGCACAAAAAAAAAAAACAAAAAAAAAAACAAAAAAAAAAAACAAAAAAAAAAACAAAAAACAAAACCATTTGTTTCCAGAATCAAGTCAGAGGCTGAGGAAGACAGAGTGGGGCAGGAACCCAGGCTGGCCCCAGGGACGAGACCTTGCACATGTGAGCCAGGGGGGACGCCTAAAGGAAAGCAGGAGCCAGGACAACTGCCAAAACCTCTTCCTGGCAGACACCCAGCCTCCTGCAGGGTTGCCAAGGCTGCTCACAGTGGAGTTTCTGATGCCAGATACCACAGAGCTCTATGGGGACTCACACAAAGCCAAGGGCTCAGCTTCAACCGCACTCTGGAGGCTTCCTGTCAGGTTCCTCTTTCAGATGCAGGCCTGCCAGCACTAGAAGTGTGGAGATGTGCCCTGCTGATTGTTTCTTCCTCCCTCAGGTAAAGCTCCCTAATGGCTGAGTCAGGCTAAGTACATCAGCCCAGGAGACATCTGGCTGCCATTGGGGAAAGCCACTTGTGGACGGGAGGTGACTCTGTGGATCACCTGAAAATCCTCCCTCTTGGCCAGTGTGCACACTCGCAGCACCCCAACCCATCACTGGACACATGCATTATCCATGGGTTTCTGTTCAGGAGCGAGTCCAGGGACCTCCCTACACTGCCTATCAGTGTGCTTGGTCAGGCCTCTCCATTAGTGATGAGATGACAAAAGACTTTTCTGGGGACCACTAGAAAGTATCCTCCTTTCCCAGCTCTGGGTAACTCCTAAAGAGAGTCCTGAGCATTCCTACTGTCCAGAGACTGAATAGTGATTCTTCTAGTCCTCGTCGCTGTCAGGGAGGGAGCAGAAGGCATGGAACAGGAGGGTGCCTGATCATCTCAAGCTAGAGGATGGCTGAACATGCACAACCACCTCTCCAGTCCCTGCAGAGCCCCATTTATCTCCTTAAAGGAGAGAGGCTGCTTTCGCCCGACTCCCTTAGATGTGAGAAAGCAGGCAGAGATTGAGGCATATTCCAGCTAAAGCAGTATCTGCTCAATGGGCTCTCGCCTGAAGTGGTGTCTTCCTCAGCTTCCAGAACAAGATGGCAGTTCCATTTCTAGGGCTTAGGAGGAAGGAGTCTCTTCAAATCCTATAAACCTTCAGGTTCCCAGCACCAAGGAACAGGTATAAGGAGAACAACCAGGCCTGCCTCCCTGGGCCTCAGCATCTGAGAACACCTGGAGACATGGCAGAGGAAATATCCTGGTATAGGAGGCAGGGGATCAAGTCTAACCTCTGATTATTTCACGCCTGATACAGCTGATGGCCTGGCAAGGGCCCATGTACCTATGGAGGGAGGCTACCTGGATATGCAGGACAGAGGCCTTGATCTGGCCTTGATACTGTGGGTCTGAGGCCAGAGGACCTGTGGAGGAATCCAGACCATCGGAGGAAGTCCTTAGTCCGTCATCTGGAAATGCAGTGAGGGCTGTTCCACTTCTCCAACACATCGGGTTTAGGTAAGAGAAGACAGCCCATGATTTTAAAGCTTTTTTATAGAAAGATAGGGGGAAAGAAAAGAGAAAATTTAAGAGAGAAAGAAGAGATAGAGGGGAGAGGGCTGGCCATGACCACATGGAAAGAGGGGAAAAGAATGTAGAGAGAGGGGGGACAGCAGAGCAAGAGACAAGGGAGAGCCTGGGCAAGAGAAAGGGGAAAGAGAGCTAGGAGGGGCCAAGCATCCCCTTTTATAGTGGGCTGGGCTACCTGGCTGTTGCCAGGTAACTGTGGGGCAGGGAAAACCTGGCTGTAGCCAGGTAACTGTGGAGGTAGAGTCCAGCCAGAACACTAGGGTCCTGGGGCACAGCCCTTTGTGACTGACCATAGGGTTATGTCCAAACTACAACCAAGAACAAAACTGTCATAGAGTGAAACATGGTCTTACATTCAGCAGGAAAACAGAGACCATTTCAAATAGAAGAAGGCTGTTATCTCCAAAGAGACCCCAGTACTGCAGCCAGCACATCACCAAGGGAGTTAAGAAATGGCAAAGGAAGAATCTGTGGTGAATAGTTTTATTTCAACCTGATACAAGCAATGAAGTCATTGGAGAGGAGGGATCCTAAATTAAAGAAAATTCCTGCATAAGATCAGGCTGCAGGCAAGCCTATAGGACATTACCTAATTACTGATTAATGTGGAAGGGCACATCCCATGTGGGTAGCACCATCCCTGGGCTGGTGGTCCTGGGTTCTATAAGAAAGCAGGATGAGCATGCCATGAGGAGCAAGCCAGTAAGCAGAACCTCTCTGGGGCCTGAGCATCAGCTCCTGCCTACAGGATCCTGCCCTGTTTGAGTTCATTCCCTGATTTCTTCAATGTTGGACTACACTGTGAAAGTATAAGCCAAATAAACTCTTTCCTCTTCAAATTGCTTTGTTCATGGTGTTTCATTGCAGCAACTTTAACCCTATTTTGGAGAGCTTCTTAAAGCCCCATGCACCGCAGAACCTAGAGACAACTGGGATCTGTCCTGAGACCTTCTACATAGGTGCAGATGCTAAACTGAGCCTGGGTAGGAAAGGGAAGGTTCTGGAATTTCACCTAACACTAAAGGTCTGCACAAGTTGTCTCACAGGCAAAACAGCTCAGAGGTAGACACTTCTCCAGGGCATAAGAGAGGGGCAGAGAATGTCCCCAGGCTATTGAAGATTGAGCTAGATCTGGGAGACTAGCAACCCTACCTTGTCCTTCCCATGGAAGACTGCACCATCAGGAAGTCCCTTTCTTTTTGCCTTCCCTGTTCCTCATCCCCATAAACTTTTCTTGTTTCTCTTCCATACTAAGAAGGATCAAGGCTCAGAAGCTGATCTGTAAGAATTTACATTGAGGGAGACACACATGTACACATGCATTGATGTGGGTATACACAACGCACACACACACACACACACACACACACAAACACACACACACACACAGTTCCCAAAGTGGTACTGAACAAGATTCAAACCATGCAGATCCACAGAGAGAGAGATGAAAGCAGGGCCCAACAGCAGCCTTCCAAACAATGAGGCCCAGGTCACCTCACAGTTCCTAGGACCCACTTTTAAAGTAAAAAGGAGGCTAATATCCACTTATTAGTGAGTGCATACCATGATTCATCTTTTGAGTCTGGGTTACCTCACTTAGTATGATGTTCTCTAGCTCCATCCATTTGCCTAAGAATTTCATGAATTCATTGTTTCTAATGGCTGAATAGTACTCCATTGTGTAGGACAGGGGAAGAGAAGGGGGCTTACAGGACTTTCGGGAGGCTAGAAAAGGGGAAATCATTTGAAATGTAAATAAAAAATTATATCGAATAAAAAAAAAAGGAGGCACAGGATGGTAATTTCACTATGCTTTAGTTATTTAGTGTGTGTGTGTGTGTGTGTGTGTGTGTGTCACACATATATTAGCTGGAGTGAGGGAAGTAGGAGTCACAGTATACATGGAGAAAAGAATACAACATTTGAGGAGACATTCTCCATCCACATGAGGTTCATGAGAACTGTACATAGGTCTTTAGGCTTGCCAGCACACTGCCTTTATGCACTGAGTCATATCAGTGGCTTTGAAATTTTAGCACCTGCGAGTTGGAGGCAGGAACATCAGGGGTTCACATCGTTCTTGCCTACAAATCAAGTTCAAGGCCAGCCTGAACTAATGAGACCCTGTCTTAAAAACAAAATGAGGATGTAGTTCAGTTGATAAATTACTTGTTTAATGTCATGAAGTCCTGGGTTACACCTTATAAACCAGGCCTGGTGGTGATCCGAGCATGTGGAAGTAGAGGCAGGGTGTTAGAAATCCAAGGTCACCATTAGCTACAGAACAGGAATGAGAGGACAGCTGAGGTCATAGAAACATAGCCTGCCTCAAGAAAAGAACTACATATGCTGTCCCATACAGAACTACTGCCTATATACGTCACCCATTCAATTAGTCCCAGCACTTGGGAGGTTTAAGCAGGATGCTCAGCTGTTTAAAGGCAGCCACAGCTACAAGTCTCAAACTATCATAACAGCAAAGCACTTCAGCACAGCATCCTGCAATCCTGGCTGCCTTGCTTACACAGGGACAGTATCTACCTTGGCTTCCCTGTCTATTTAATACCTATTTAATGAACATGGGGTTTGTACCTATTTTATACCTGGAACTAGAAGAGGAACAATAGAAAGGCACCAGGTCCTCATCCCATCCTAAAGGGACAGAGATAACCTGGGGACATTTTCCTGCTCTGTGTCTACCCACTCACAGTAATAATAGCCAGTCCTTAATGTGCACCTACTATGTGCATCTCTCTTAACCCTTACCATAGCTCTGAGTTGGCCTGTCAGTGCCCAATTCACAGACCAAGAAATGGAGACTCAGGAAGCCAAAATGAATTCCCTCAGGTAAAAGCCCCTAGGCCCCACCCCTGTACCTCACAAGGAGCTTGAAGAAATCAGGAAGTACCTCACCAAAAAGGCAAGTTCCTATTGCTAACCCATAGCTGAGGTGACCTGGTGGCTGTGAAGGGCATAAAGTTTCCCAGGGCATCCTGTACTACAGCTTCCTGGTGTAGGCTATGGAAACACTGTCAGGTCTCCTGGAGCAAAGAATGACATCTGGGTCACCAATGAAGGGCTCTGAAGCAGTGTCATGGGGGCCAAGTTACTTCACTGCAGCACCCCATAGTATAGAACCCTGTGCACAACAGGACTATTTCTCACATGTATTCTCATTCCTTTCCCTATATCCCTAGCCTCGTGTAATCAATGATTTACATGCCCCTGTGTGTGTGTGTGTGTGTGTGTGTGTTTCATGTGTTGCATTGGTGTGTTTGTAGATGTATGTATGCAGTATGTATGTGTGGGACCTGGGTGCTCAAAGTGCATGTTTGGAGATCAGAGGACAGCTTCTGGTTCCTTCCTTCCAACATGTGAATCCAGAGGCTCAAACACAGGTCATTAAGCTTAGCAACAAACATCTTTACCCACTGAGACTTTGTGCCAGCCATTATAATGTTACTAATTAGATCTTACTCCTGTAACTTTATCGGAAAGCCAGTTGACTTGTGGCAGTAATTTTAACCCACATAAACATGTTTTCTGCTTGTTTTTGGTTTTTCAGTAATTTTTAATTTTCTAGATTGAGTCTAATTGTGTCGCCTGTGCTGGCCTCAAACTCAGTTCTTGAATTACAAGATGTGAGTCTCTACACCTCGCTAAACATGGTCATATCAACAATAAACGAGAGGCTCAGGTGATGAATCTGTTCCACATGTGTAGGCTTTGAGACTCTGTAGCCAGTCCCCTATCCCACCCCACCATGCCCACAGCATCCATAGCTTGCGTGCCTCCCACTCCCCAGCACTGTACATAATGGCCAACTCCTGGAACTGGCAAACAGAGGCAGGTCCACCAAGTGCCCTCTGCCCCAGGCCTATAGCCACCAATCCAGATCCCACTGGGAAGGAAGTGCTTCTCTGTGCTGATCACCCCATGTCCTCTCTATTTCCTCATGCAGGCCAGTTCCTCTTCAAAGTCCAAACACATGACACACATAGGTTCCCAAGGCACACTAACCGGAAAGTAACCAGGCATTTGGTGATGCTACTGCAGCCCTGTCCAAAGTAAATTAAGTCTTTAACTTAACTAACTTCTGCCCCCTTAGAGATGAGAGCCAGGGATAGTGTGGTACATGTCTGTAATCCTGACACTCAGAAGCCTGAGGCAAGAAAACAAAGTTCTGGATGGGGTAAGTTCCATAGTGAGTCCAGGGTTTTTATTGTTGTTATTGTTGTTAATTTTTACAAATCAGGAGAGGGTAACCCCAGCAGAAGTAGCCTGGGAACTGAACCCCCGTGTGGCCTGCTCAAGGGGCTAGGGCAGTGCTGACCTCTGAGCTCTGCCCTCAGTTGCACTGTAGACAATGACCCCTTGAGTGAGGGCGGGGCCATAGGTTAGTGCTCAGAATGGTGTTGGGGGTGGGGTCAAGTGCATGTGTGGTTTTGTTCCTCTGACCTCCTAAGGCAAGATGACAGGAAACGAGTGCTTCCTGGTGTCAGAGTGCTAACCACTCTTGACCTTTCAGGATATGCATATGTGCACACACACACACACACACACACACACACACACACACACAAACACACTGCAGCCTGTGTGTGATCCTAATTCTACTTAATTTTTTTCCTTTCAATTTTTTTTTTGAAAATGGCGGCAGGCTGCCACCTAGTTGGTGGACTCATCTTGTAATTTCTCTAATTATCTCCTTGATAAAGTGATGAGAATAAGCCATCATTGTACCCATGGTCTCAAAGGGTGCCCGGGAGAGCTCAATATGGGGAGAGGTCATTGGTGACAAAAACACAAACACACACACACACACACACACTCAACTCAGTTGTGACCAAGTTAGTGACCCTCATAGGACAGGAACATTAGCCAATAGCTAGCACATACCTAGGAGTTTGTCCACTGTAGACAGAGTCAGACTCCACTTCTAGAAAGCATCACCTAACTTGATGGTGTCTTGTAACCTCATCTATAAAATGGGTGTGGTTTCCATCTCAGAGTTAGATGAACTCAGCAGACAAGGACTGAATGAAGCACAGATCCTGGTATCGAGGCAGGCAAGGCTGGTGAACAAATTCTTACCTCCAGGTAGATATTCTGAGTAGATGCAGAGGACACTAGCCCATCTGTGTCACACAGAAGGCTGTCCTGTCCACGCAAGGACACTACAGAGCACTATAATCTATACATGGCTAGAGCTCAGCTCCAGTTTGTGCCTGAGGGACAGGAAGGTACATCTGGAGCTGAACTAGACTCTGTGTGACCCTGAGGCAGAGGAGTAGTCTATTAGATCCTAGGACACCCAGAGAAAAGAATCCCAAGGGAAGTCCCAGCAGCTGTGCCTGCAGCTGTCAGCAAGCCAACAGCTGCATCCAGGCGCAGGCATGGGAGAGCTGCTAAGCCCCAGCTGACCTCAGAGGCTGTGGGGAGCAGCTGCAGTGAAGGACCAAGCTCTCATCTATCTCAGTCCTGTAGGAGACAAAACCTCCCTTTCTCTCTGTGTGGTGCACTGTCCTCAACCCTCTGCCCTTCCCTCCTCATCCACATCTAGATAATCTCAGTCCTGTGCAGACACCCCATCACACAACTGCAGTGCCCTGCACTGGGACAGATGGTCTGTCCTGGACCTGCACAGGGCCTTTTGCCTTCTCAGCTTTCTCCAGCTGAACCCACCCACACAATGTGTTCCTCCATTTTCCTTGTCATGTAAAAGAGAATGATTTTCCATCCTGCTACATGGGTATGAAACTGAGGAAGCTTCTAGAGTTTTACACAGTTTGTTCCAAAGCCTCTATTGGTTCAGCCACATTGCAATAGGAAAGTTCATTGGGTTGTAATATAGGGGCCTCTGGTAGCTAATTCCTTTTCCAGTCAGCCACAATAAAAAACATCCACATACTTTCCTTCCCTGAAGTTAATTAAAGGTTGACACAAGAATGAGGGTTTTGGGGGAATGTGTCAGATAGATGTACCCCAGTTGGTAGAGGACTTGCCAAGTTCATGAAGCTCTGTGGTCATTCATTCACCCTAACTGTAGCCCAGTATTCATGGTGGCACACACCCATGATACTGGTACTCAGCAGGAAAGAAAATTCCATGAGTTTTCAACTCAGAGTTGAAGTTCATCCTTGGCAATACACTGGCTTACCTGGGATCCATGAGACCCTTTCTCAAAAGGAAGGTGCATGGGGAGAGGTTGAGGAGCAGGACAAGGAGGAGAAAGGAAAAGTCTGGAAGCACAAATGGATTCTGAGCTATTGGGTCTGTGTGAAGATCCATGTGGTAAGAATGCTTGCCTCTGAGCCTGAAGAGGTGATTTTCATCCTTGGAACCCATGGACGGAACCAACAGACTCCTGAAAGCTGTACTCTGACCTCCACACACATACACGAACAATAAATACAAATAAAGACTAAAGGGAGTAGCTTCAGAAAGGAAGGACCTAGAAAGAGGAAGACAGACTTCTCCAGAAGAACCTTAGAAGACCTCACACAGAGAAGATTCAACATAAATCAAGAGACACGTGGAGGCAAGAGCTAAAGACAGATTTGCTGGAAGTGTATGCAGAGGGAGGGTCTGGATGATTCAAACGAGCTCTGCAGCCTTATGGCCACCAAGAGTCCCTAAGCACATTTCTTCAATCTTAATAGCAATATTTTCCATGTAAATCTTCAAGTTTATCAGACAGTGTTTATAATTCCACTTTCAATCAACTTAGAATATTTTATGCCTAATATCTATATAAATTTTTTCACGATAATCTTCAATTCTAACATGTTTTTCTACATTTTCTACAATTTCATCAGAAATATTTTCCATGTAAATCTTCAACTCTATCATAAAATGTTTCTATTTCATATTTGAATTAATTTAGCAATATTTTGCATGTCTACCATTTATTCTTTAATTTTCCATGAAAACTGTCAATTTTAACATGTTCTTCTATGTTTCTCTTCTATTTAATCAGAATTATTTTTCCATGTAAATATTTAATTTTATCATAAAGTGTTTTTACTTTCCTTTTCAATAAGGAAAAAGATTAACACAGAGAAAAAGTTCTACTCAAGAGGAAATTGATATCTCTACCGAACAGGAACCACGGATGTCCTAGACGTGGGATGAAAGGCAAAGATAAATGCAGCAGGGGAGACCTGCAGCATAAATGGACTGTGGGACCATTCAGCACCCCCCCAGAAGCCAAAGGAAAGGATTCCAGCCCACAACACAGAAGGCATGCAGGGGACTTGGTTCTGAAGAAACACCATGTGTATCAACTAAGATAAGCAAATGAACACCTTTCCATACTGGTCTGCATTCCTGCCCCACCACACTAAGAACCCGCACACCAGTGGAAGTGCAACCCGAGAATTGTATCTCTACTGATTATCAGGTGGTTCAGGACATTACAAAGGCGAAATTAAGTTTTCTTATAGCTCCATGTGTGATCTGTAATTATCTCAAAACAAAAAGTGGCATAAGTGGGAAGGATTTTGGAATGAGGGTTCACTGGGCCTTCTCACTCCTTCCTTCTATGGTGGAACACCAATAGCAAACAGACCCAAACTCAGGGTTCTCCTGCAAGTACATCCAGTTGTTCTGATGACGAAAATGGCTGTTGTGCCTTCAGAGTGACAATACAGATTATTGAGGGAAAAGATGGGGGTCAGGAGACCAAGGGGAAATCATTATAGTAAATCAGGAACAGCATTTGACAGTGACTGGGTCAGTATAAAAGCAGCTGGGTGAGACAGGGATAGCACTGGCGGATGGGCTGGACAATACACACTTTAGGAAGGTAAAAAGTGAAGTTTGTGCCCCCGCGGCCTGTCACAATAAGGCAACACTGGACCTTTATAAATTTAAAATTCACAATAGTAAAGTTAATCATAATTGTTTGTGCAAGGGGAGGGGGTATATAAGGGAGAAAGAGATTGAACAGATTGAATATTTTCACGAGGAGTCCAAAATCCTTTTGGGGGAAGAAGGGTTAATAGTTAATCTTTTGCATGGAATTAATCCCATAAAGAAAAGCAGAGCCTAGATACATCTCTGCAGTTAAGAGCACTAGCTGCTCTTCCAGAGCATGTGTGTTTGATTACCAGCAGCACATGGTTGTTCACAACTATTAGTGACTCCAGTTCCAGAAGATCCAATGCCACCGTTCTGACCTTCATAGGCACTAGGCACAGGTGTAATACCCAGACAAAAATCCATATATATATATATATATATATATATATATATATATATATATATATATATGTATATAATCTCATAAAAATCCCACAAATCAATAGATACAATAGAGATGGTTATTAGACCTGTGGCTGATACATCTGTTCAATTGGCAGGCTGTGTTCAAGGAATGGGCCAGGAAATGTCTCAGTTTGTGAAGTGAGTGCTCCACAACTCTTACACTCCAAGTACACAGAGAAAAGATGGGTAGGGCACAACGTGCATGTGTTACACCCAGTGACCAGCAGATGGAGACAGGAACATTCTTTAGACCTACTGGCTAGCCAGCATGGTGGAATCAATGAGCTTCAGGTTCACTGAGAGACTGTTCCTGAAAACCTAAAACATAAGGTCCAAGACTGAGGAGGACACTTGATGTCAACCTCAGGCTGCCATGTGCAAAGGCTTACATGTGTACATGCACCTGTGCACATACATGCACGAACACAACCCCCCCCCACACACACATACACACAAACACACACACACACACACACATACACACACACACACACACACACTGTCTTAGCTATTTCTCTATTATTGTGATAAAACGCAGAATCCAGGCCACATATGAGAAGAAGAGTTTATTTTGGGCTCACAATTTTAAAAATATATGAATGCATTTTAAGAATATAAGAAGATATATAAGAATATAAGAAGATAATTGCATATAAGAAGACATTATAATTGGGATAGTGAAGGGGGGGGGGCAGGAATGGTGCTGGAACATCAGCTGAGAGCTCAGATCTTGATCCACAAATAGGAAGCAGAGAATTGTAGTGGATCCATCTTTTGAGATTGTAAAGACTTCCTCCAGTGATATACTGCCTTCAGTAAGGCCATACTTTCTAATCTTCCCCAGTCACAAACTAAAGATCAAGCATTTAAATACACAAGACTAGGAGAGGGCATCTCATTTGAGCCATCATACAAACAAGCACATACAAAGTAAAGAAAGGGAACAAGAAGGACTCTTATCCTACTATAATGGGCTGAGCAGATCTCACAGTCTGAGGGAATATCTTCCCTGGCCCACTGAAGACTCACCATGGAGTGAGCAAACTCTGCTCCGGCACCCAGCATAGAATTTGCATCAGGGTTCTTAGCCCATGGTTTCAAGTTCAGTAGGCAGCATGAATGCATCCAAGCAGCAGACAGAATAGGCAGCCATAGAGGGAGATTAGGGTTAATAGCATTTCTCTCAGGAAAGATGGACTCCAGGTTTGCCCTATCATCGATGATGATATAAGACTAATGCACATCATAGAACAAACCTGTTGAGCCTTTGGAACAGCAGAACTGTCAGGAGAGATGCTTATCACAATGCTAGCTTTGGGTTGCCGTGATACACTTTACACCACCTCTGCATACTTTCCCTAACACTTTCTTAAAAATATTGCTCTTTTGAAAAGTGAAACACCTTCTGTGGGGAAAGATGTAAACTATCATGAGATGTTTCATATGGAAAGGAGCGGGTGAGACCCCAGTAAATCATCAAATGCCAAATGATACTGTATAACATGTAGAAATAGGTTATCATTAAAATAATCTATTGTTTATCACACAGTAGGTAAATGGGCATTCGGTTGCTCTAAAATTATACAGAAAAGCGTGATTTGTTTTCTTCTCTGAGAGCTAGGTACCAAGGGTATTTGAGTAGCACTGGTCATAACACAGGAAGAGAGCAGGGCGAGGAGAGAGGGATTTTTTTCCCAATGTGGGGCCTCACTAGACTCTCAGAATCCTCAGATGGGGTGCAATGCTGTGTGTCCCCAGGGTGACAGCAAGCAGAGAATTAGCATTGATCTTTGCAAGGCTTCTGCATCTTGCTTATTACATGAGCACAAAGCTATCTCTGTAGATATCTTCTAAAATGTTCTACTGCCGATTGATAGAAATGTTTATTTGAAATGAGGCTAGATGGGGACCTTGCTTCTCCACTGACTCCTTAATCTAATGAGGAAGCTTAGGGGTTGCAGGAGGTGGCTGAGGTTGCCTATGAGGGTAAGACTTGATATTTGTGATTTCTGGAGTCAGAGATGATGTCCAGAAGGAGATAGATGAGGTAAGGTTATATGCAAGGAAGATAGGCCCAACAGCACGGGAGAGGAGAGAAGGAAGGTGAATCTCTCTCAGGAAATGTAAGATGCATGACATAGGGATCTGATCTCAGACTGGAAACAGACTCAGGAAGGCAGGAACATACCCACAGCCTACACACTGAGTTTATGACACTTAAGAACTTCTGAATCAACCTGGTTACTACTGAGTTTAAAAATATGAAGGGGTTTGCTGAGGCTGGGAGAAATGAGGGTAAGGGGCATTTAGTGTCTCTCTTCTTCCCCTCCCAGGGCCCAACAGGCTGCATCATAGAGAGTTTGACCAAAGGAGAGATGTGCAGGCTAGTCTTATGTCAACTTAACTTAACCTGCAATTATCTGAAAGGAGGAAAATTTGGTTCAGAAAATGCCTCCATAAGACGCAGTTGTAAGGCGTTTCTTAATTAGTGATTGGTATAAGAGGTTCCAGCACATAGTGGGAGGGGCCATCCCTGGGCCAGTGGTCCTGGGTTCTATAAGAAAGTAGGCTGAGAAAACCAGGGGAGGGGAAGGGTAGCAACCACTTTTTGTATGCGCCTTATTCCAAAGTGTGAGAACAAAGGCAGAGGAATCTGGGCAGTGAGGAGGAGGCCTGAACAGTTTGATTCCACATTCCATTGAATGCTCAATTTATTTTATTAGAAACCAAACTCTCCTTATGAATTGGGTGTTTTTCTTGGTGCTATGCCCCAATAATGACAAACTACTCAATGGAGGAAGGATCTGTTTGTGCTCACAGTTTTAGGGTACATGTTCCATCATGGAAGGTGGCCTGGCAGCATGGACATGAGGTGGCTTGCTCACATTGTTGCGGATAAGGAAGCAATGATGAAGAAATAATGTGCTCAGCTGGCTTTTTCTTTCTTCCATTTGCTTTCGGGTCAAGGACCGAAGCCCCATGGATGATGCTGCTCACATTCAAGATGAAACATACCTTCAGTTAACCCTCTCTAGAAATGTCCTCATAGGTACAACCACAACCCTACTTTGTCATTATTGGAGCACAGCACCAAGAAAAATATCCAATTCACAAGGTTAGTGAATGTGTGTGTGAGAATGTGTTTGTGAACCTAGGCATTTCTCAGTTTAATATAATTGACCAAGGAAATTAGCCATCACACATTGCATCTTCAATTTTGGGAAAGATAAGTTCAGTTGAGTTTTCTTCAATACACTGTGGTGGTTTGATTGAGGACATCCCCCACAGGCTAGAGTATTGGAACACTTGTTCCCCATTTGGTAGTGCTTTTTTAAGGAAATGGTATAGACATGGTGGAGGAAGTATGTCACTGGGGGCAGACTTTGACAATTCATAGCCTGTACTTACTTGCAGTTTATTCTCTCTGTTTTTTTTCCCTTGGATGTTTTCTTTATTTACAGTTCAAATTCTGTTTCCTGTCCTGGTTACACTCCTCCAAACTCCCTATCCCATCCCCCATCCCCCTGCTTCTATGTTTCCCCCACCCACCCACTCCCATCCTCAATTCCACTACACTGGGTTATCAAGCCTTCACAGGTCCAAGGTCTTATCTTCCAATTGATGTCCCACAAGGCCATCCTCTGCTACCTATGCAACTGGAGCCATGGGTCCCTCCTAAGTTGGTGGTTTAGTCACTTGAGTTCTGGGGCTTCTGATTGGTTGATACTGGTCTTTAAATGGGGTTGCAGACCCCTTCAGATCCTTCAGTCCTTTTTCTAACTCCTCCATTGGAGACCCCATTGGAGACCCTGTGCAACCAATGGTGTGTTGCAAGCATTCACTTCTGTATTTGCCAGACTCTAGAAGAGCCTCTCAGGAGACAGCTATCTCTGGCTCCTGTCAGCATGCACTTCTTGGCATCCACAATAGTGTCTGGGACCAGGTGGGGCAGTTTTTGGGTGACTTTTCCTT